>NW_027142734.1:0-187136 GCF_026170545.1 Melanerpes formicivorus
AGGAGTGGGGCCGGGCTGGGGCTGGGGCTGGGCTGAGGGAAGGGCTGGGGCTGGGGCTGGGGCGGGGGCTAGGGCAGGGCTGGGCCTGGGTCCAGGGCAGGGGCTGGGCTGGGGCTGGGGCTGGGACGGGGCAGGGCTGGGGCAGGGGCTGGGCTGGGGCGGAGGGGTGGGGCTGGGGCTAGGGCTGGGCTGGGGCTGGGTCCAGGGCAGGGGCTGGGCTGGGGCTGGGGCTGGGCTGGGGCAGGGCTGGGCCGGGGCAGGGCTGGGGTCGGGCTGGGGCTGGGTTCGGTGCAGGGCTGGGGCTAGGGCAGGGCTGGGGCTGGGGCAGGGCTGGGCTAGGGCTGGGGCTGGGGCCGGGGCTGGGGCCGGGGGTGGGGGCCTTGGCTGGGGCCGGGGCTGGGGCTGGGAGTGGGGGCTGGGGCTGGGACTGGGACTGGGTCAGGGACTGGGACAGGGCTGGGGCTGGGCTGGGGCTGGGGCTGGGGCTGGGCTGGGCTGGGGGGAACAGATGGGGGCTGGGGCTGGGGCTGGTGTTTGGGCTGGGGCAGGGCTGAAGCTGGGGCTGGGTCCAGGGTGGGGCTGGGGCTGGGGCTGGGGGCAAGGCTGGGGCTGGGGACTGGGTCCAGGGCAGGGGCTGGACAGGGGCTGGGGCTGGGCTGGGACCGGGGCTTTGGCTGGGGCTGGGTCCAGGGCTGGGGCTGGGCCTGGGCTGGGGTCAGGGCTGGGGCTGGGGCTGGGCTGGGGCAGGGCTGGGGCTGGGCTGGGCTGGGGGCTGGGCTGTGGCTGGAGCTGGGCTGGGGCTGAGGGTGGGGCTGGGGCTGGGCTAGAGCTGGGCTGGGGCCGGGGCTGCAACTGGGGCTGGGTCTAGTGCTGGGGCTGGGCTGTGGCTGGGGCTCGGCTGGGGCAGGGCTGGGCTAGGGCTGGGCTGGGGCTGGAGATGGGCTGGGGCTGTGGGTGGGGCAGGGCCTGGGGTAGGGGCTGGGCTGGGGCCGGGGCTGCGACTGGGGCTGGGTCCAGGGCTTGGGCTGGGCTGTGGCTGTGGCTGGACTGGGGCAGGGCTGGGGCTGGAGCTGGGGCTGGGCTGGGGCTGGGCAGGGGCTGGGCTGGGATCAGGACTGGGCTGGGGCAGGGACTGGGGGCAAGGCTGGGGCTGGGGCTGGGGCTGGGCGGTGGCTGGGGCTGGGTCCAGGGCAGGGCTGGGGCTGGGGCTGGGCTGGGGCAGGGCTGGGGCAAGGCTGGGGCTGGGGCTGGGTCCAGGGTGGGGCTGTGGCTGGGCTGGGGGCAGGGCTGTGGCTAGGCGGTGGCTGGGGCTGGGCTGGGGGCTGGGCTGGGGCTGGGACTGGGTCCAGGGCAGGGTCTGGACTGGGGCTGGGGCTAGGCTGGGGAAGGGGTGGGCTGGGCTGGGGCTGGGGCTGGGTCCAGGGTGGGGCTGGGTCCGGGGCTGGGGCAGGAGTGGGGCCGGGCTGGGGGCTGGGGCTGGGCTGAGGGAAGGGCTGGGGCTGGGGCTGGGGGCTGGGTTAGGGCAGGGCTGGGCCTCGGTCCAGGGCAGGGGCTGGGCTGGGGCTGGGGCTGGGCCGGGGCAGGGCTGGGGCAGGGGCTGGGCTGGGGCGGAGGGTGGGGCTGGGGCTGGGGCTGGGGCTGAGGGCAGGGCTGGGATAGGGCTGGGGCTGGGGGCAGGGGCCGGGGCTGGGGTACCGGGCTGGGGCCAGAGCTGGGGCACGGCTGGGCCGGGCTGGGGCTGGTTCAGTGCAGAGCGGGGGCTGGGGCAGGGCGGGGGCTGGGGCAGGGCTGGGCTAGGGCTGGGGCTGGGGCCGGGGCTGGGGGCCACGGGTGGGGCTGGGGCTGGGGCAGGTCTGGGCCTGGGCTGGGGATGAGGCTGGGGTGGGGCTGGGGCTGGGTCCAGGGCAGGGGCTGGGGCTGGGGCTGGGCTGGGACCAGGACTGGGATGGGGCAGGGGACTGGGGCAGGGCTGGGGCTGGGGCTGGGCCTGGGGCTGGGGGCCAGGCTGGGGCCGGGCAAGGGCTGGGCTGGGGCAAGGATGGGGCTGGGGCGGGGGCTGGGCCAGGGCTTGGGCTGGGTTGGGGACCGGGGCTGGGCTGGGATAGGGCTGGCATAGGGCTGGGGCTGTGGCTGAGTCTGGGGCGGGGACTGGGGCAGGGCTAGGACTGGGGCTGGGCTGGGGCCGAGTCTGGGGCTGCGGCTGGGGCCGGGGCAGGGGCAGGGCTGGGGCAGGGCTGGAACTGGGGCTGGGCTTGGGCCAAGGTTGGGGCTGGGGCTGGGCTGGTGGCGAGGGTGGGGCTGGGGCTGGGGCTGGGGCTGCGGACAGGGCTGGGGCTAGGGCTGAGGTAGGGGTAGGGCTGGGGCTGGATTGGGGCCAGGGCTGGGGCAGGACTAGGCTTGAGGCTGGGCCTTGGGCTGGGGCTGGGTTGGTGCAGGGCTGGGGCTGGGGCTGGAACCAAGGCATGGGCAGGGCTGGGGCTGGGGCTGGAGCCAGGGCTGGGTCAGGGCTGAGGTCAGGCCTGGGGCTGCGGCTGGGGCAGGGCTGGGGCTGGGGCTGGGGCTGGGTCTGGGTCTGGGTTGGGGCTGGGTCCAGGGCTGTGGCTGGGCTGTGGCTGGAGCTGGGCTGGGGCTGAGGGTGGGGCTGGGGCTGGGCTAGGGCTTCGCTGGGGCCGGGGCTGCAACTGGGGCTGGATCCAGGGCTGGGGCTGGGATGTGGCTGGGGCTGGTCTGGGGCAGAGCTGGGGCTGAGGGCAGGTCTGGGCTGGGGGCATGGCTGGGGCTGGGCTGGGGGCAGTGCTGGGGCTGGGGGCTGGTATGGGGCAGGACGGGGACTGGGGCAGGGGCACGGGCCGAGGCTGGGGACAGGGCTGGGGCTGGAGCTAGGGCAGGGCTGGGGCCAGGCTGGGGCTGGGTTCGGCTCAGGGGTGGGGCTTGGTCCAGGGCTGGGGCTGGGCTAGGGCAGGGCTGGGGCTGGAGCTGGGCTGGGGCTGGGTCCAGGGCTGTGGCTGGGCTGTGGCTGGAGCTGGGCTGGGGCTGAGGGTGGGGCTGGGGCTGGGTTAGGGCTGGGCTGGGGCCGGGGCTGTGACTGGGGCTGGATCCAGGGCTGGGGCTGGGGGCTGGGATGGGGCAGGACGGGGACTGGGGCAGGGGCACGGGCCGAGGCTGGGGACAGGGCTGGGGCTGGCCCTAGGGCAGGGCTGGGGCCAGGCTGCGGCCAGGCTGGGGCTGGGTTCGGCTGAGGGGTGGGGCTTGGTCCAGGGCTGGGGCTGGGGCAGGGCGGGGGCTGGGGCAGGGCTGGGCTGGGGCTGGGGCTGGGGCCGTGAGTGGGGCTTGGCTGGGGCCGGGGCTGGGGCCGACGTTGGGGCTTGGTGGTGGCTGGGGGTGGGCTGGGGCTGGGCTGGGGCTGGGACTGGGTCCAGGGCAGGGGCTGGACTGGGGCTGGGGCTAGGCTGGGGCAGGGCTGGGGCTGGGCTGGGGCTGGGGCTGGGTCCAAAGTGGGGCTGTGTCCAGGGCTGGGGTAGGACTGGGGCCGGGCTGGGGCTGGGGCTGGGCTGAAGGCAGGGCTGGGGCAGGGCTGGGCTGCGGCCGGGGATAGGGCCGTGAGTGGGGCTTGGTTGGGGCTGGGGCTGGGGCCGGGTGTGGGGCTGGGGCTGGGGCTGAGGTGGGGACTGGGAGAGTGCTGGGGCTGGGCTGGGGCTGGGTCCAGGGCTGTGGCTGGGCTGTGGCTGGAGCTGGGCTGTGGCTGAGGGTGGGGCTGGGGCTGGGCTAGAGCTGGGCTGGGGCCGGGGCTGCGACTGGGGCTGGATCCAGGGCAGGGGCTGGGCTGTGGCTGGAGCTGGGCTGTGGCAGGCCTGGGGCAGGGGCTGAGCTGGGGCTGGGCTGGGCCTGGGTCCAGGGCTGTTGCTGGGCTGGGCTGGAGCTGGGCTGGGGCTGAGGGTGGGGCTGGGGCTGGGCGGTGGCTGGCGCTGGGCTGGGCAGAGCTGGGGCTGGGGCTGGGCTGGGAGCAGGGATGGGGCTGGGGCTGCGCTGGGGATGAGGCTGGGGCTGGGGCTGGGTTCGGTGCAGGGCTGGGGCTGGGGCAGGGCTGGGCTGCGGCCGGGGATGGGGCCGTGAGTGGGGCTTGGTTGGCGCCGGGGCTGGGGCCGGGTGTGGGGCTGGGGCTGGGGCTGATGTGGGGACTGGGAGAGTGCTGGGGCTGGGCTGGGGCTGGGTCCAGGGCTGTGGCTGGGCTGTGGCTGGAGCTGGGCTGGGGCTGAGGGTGGGGCTGGGGCTGGGCTAGAGCTGGGCTGGGGCCGGGGCTGCGACTGGGGCTGGGTCCAGTGCTGGGGCTGGGCTGTGGCTGGGGCTGGGCTGTGGCAGGGCTGGGGCAGGGGCTGGGCTGGGCTGGGGCTGGGCTGGGGCTGGGTCCAGGGCTGTGGCTGGGCTGTGGCTGGGGCTGGGCTGTGGCAGGGCTGGGGCAGGGGCTGGGCCTGGGGCAGGGCTGGGGCTAGGCTGGGGCTGGGCCTGGGGCTGGGCTGTGGCAGGGGCTGGGGAGAGGGCTAGGGCTAGGCTGGGGCTGGGCCTGGGGGCAGAGCTGGGGATGGGGTTGGGCTGGGCTGGGGGAACAGTTGGGGCTGGGGCTGGGGCTGGTGTTTGGGCTGGGGCAGGGCTGAAGCTGGGGCTGGGTCCAGGGTGGGGCTGGGGCTGGGCTGGGGGCAGGGCTGGGGCTGGGACTGGGTCCAGGGCAGGGGCTGGACAGGGGCTGGGGCTGGCCTGGGGCTGAGGGTGGGGCTGGGCTAGAGCTGGGCTGGGGCCGGGGCTGCGACTGGGGCTGGGTCCAGTGCTGGGGCTGGGCTGTGGCTGGGGCTGGGCTGTGGCAAAGCTGGGGCAGGGGCTGGGCTGGGGCTGGGCTGGGGCTGGGTCCAGGGCTGTGGCTGGGCTGTGGCTGGAGCTGGGCTGTGGCTGGGCTAGAGCTGGGCTGGGGCCGGGGCTGCGACTGGGGCTGGATCCAGGGCTAGGGCTGGGCTGTGGCTGGGGCTGGGCTTTGGCAGGGATGGGGCTGGGCTGGGGCTGGGCCGGGGCAGGGCTGGGCTGGCGCAGGGCTGGGGCCGGGCTGGGACTGGGTTCGGTGCAGGGCTGGGGCTGGGGCAGCGCTGGGCTGGGGCCGGCGATGGGGCTGGGGCTGGGGCTGGGGCTGGGGCTGGAGCTGGGCTGGGGCTGGGCTAGAGCTGGGCTGGGGCCGGGGCTGTGACTGGGGCTGGATCCAGGGCTGGGGCTGGGCTGTGGCTGGGGCTGGGGCTGGGGCAGGGCAGGGCCTGGGCTGGGGATGAGGCTGGGGTGGGCCTGGGCGGTGGCTGGGGCTGGGCTGGGGGCAGGGCTGGGGCTGGGACTGGGTCCAGGGCAGGGGCTGGACAGGGGCTGGGGCTGGGCTGGGACCGGGGCTTTGGCTGGGGCTGGGTCCAGGGCTGGGGCTGGGTCCAGGGCTGGGGCTGGGCCTGGGCTGGGGTCAGGGCTGGGGCTGGGGCTGGGCTGGGGCAGGGCTGGGGCTGGGCTGGGCTGGGGCAGGGCTGGGCCTGGGCTGGGGATGAGGCTGGGGTGGGGCTGGGGCTGGGTCCAGGGTGGGGCTGTGTCCAGGTCTGGGGCAGGACTGGGTCCGGGCTGGGGCTGGGGCTGGGCTGAGGGTAGGGCTGGGGCAGGGCTGGGGCTGGGGCTGGGCTGGGGCTGGGTCCAGGGCTGTGGCTGGGCTGTGGCTGGAGCTGGGCTGGGGCTGGGTCCAGGGCTGTGGCTGGGCTGTGGCTGGAGCTGGGCTGGGGCTGAGGGTGGGGCTGGGTCCAGGGCTGTGGCTGGGCTGTGGCTGGAGCTGGGCTGGGGCTGGGCTAGAGCTGGCCTGGGGCCGGGGCTGCAACTGGGGCTGGATCCAGGACTAGGGCTGGGCTGGGGCTGGGGCTGGGCTGTGGCAGGGCTGGGGCTGGGCTGGGGCTGGGCCGGGGCTGGGTTCGGTGCAGGGCTGGGGCTGGGGCAGGGCTGGTCTGGGGCCGGGGATGGGGCCGTGAGTGGGGCTTGGCTGGGGCCAGGGCTGGGTCCGGGGGTGGGGCTGGGGCTGGGGCTGGGGCAGGGACTGGGAGAGGGCTGGGGCTGGGGCTGGGTCCAGGGCTGGGGCTGGGCGGTGGCTGGGGCTGGGCTGGGGCAGGGCTAGGGCTGGGGCTGGGCTGGGGGCAGTGATGGGGATGGGCCGGGCTGGGCTGGGGCAGGGCAGGGCCTGGGCTGGGGATGAGGCTGGGGTGGGCCTGGGCGGTGGCTGGGGCTGGGCTGGGCAGGGCTGGGGCTGGGGTTGGGCTGAGAGCAGGGATGGGGCTGGGGCTGCGCTGGGCTGGGGCAGGGCTGGGCCTGGGCTGGGGATGAGGCTGGGCTGGGGCTGGGACTGGGTCCAGTGCAGGGGCTGGACTGGGGCTGGGGCTAGGCTGGTGCAGGGCTGGGGCTGGGCTGGGGCTGGGGCTGGGTCCAGGGTGGGGCTGGATCCAGGCCTGGGGCAGGGCTGAGGTCAGGCCTGGGGCTGCGGCTGGGGCAGGGCTGGGGCTGGGCTGGGGATGGGCCTGGGGCTGGGCTGTGGCTGGAGCTCGGGACAGGGCCTGGTCCAGGCTAGGTCTGGGGCTGGGCTGGGGGCAGGGCTGGGTCTGGGGCCAGCCTGGGGCTGGGTTCGGCTCAGGGGTGGGGCTTGGTCCAGGGCTGGGGCTGGGCTAGGGCAGGGCTGGGGCTGGGGCAGGGCTGGGCTGGGTCCGGGGATGGGATGGGCCTGGGCTGGGGATGAGGCTGGGGTGGGGCTGGGGCTGTGTCCAGGGCAGGGGCTGGGCTGGGGTTGGGGCTGGGCTGGGTCTAGGGCTGGGGCTGTGCTGGTGCTGTGCTGGGGGTGGGCTGGGGACTAGGGCTGGGGCAGGGCTGACGCAGGGCTGGGGCTGGGCTGGGGACAGGGGCTGGGGCCTGAGGTAGAGCTGGGACTGAGGTTGGGGCCGGGGCTGGGGCTGGGGGCAGGTCTGGGCTCGGGGCATGGCTGGGGCTGGGTTGGGTGCAGGGCTGGGTCTGGGGCTGGGGCCGGGGCTGGGGCAGGACTGAGGCTGGGGCTGGGGCTGGGGCTGGGTCTGGGTCTGGGGTTGGGGCTGGGCCTGGGTCTGGGGCTGGGGCTGGGGCAGGGGCAGGGGCTGGGGCTGGGGTTGGGGCTGGGCCTGGGGCTGGGGCTGGGGCTGGGGCTGGGCTGAGGGCAGGGCTGGGGATGGGGGCTGGGATGGGGCAGGAGGGGGACTGGGGCAGGGGCACGGGCCGAGGCTGGGGACAGGGCTAGGGCTGGAGCTAGGGCAGGGCTGGGGCCGGGCTGGAGCTGGGTTCGGCTCAGGGCTGGGGCTTGGTCCAGGGCTGGGGCTGGGCTAGGGCAGGGCTGGAGATGGGGCTGGGCTGGGGCTGGGTCCAGGGCTGTGGCTGGGCTGTGGCTGGAGCAGGGCTGGGTCTGAGGGTGGGGCTGGGGCTGGGCTAGGGCTGGGCTGGGGCTGGATCCAGGGCTGGGGCAGGGCTGTGGCTGCGGCTGGGCTGTGGCAGGGCTGGGGCTGGGCTGGGGCTGGGACGGGGCAGGGCTGGGCTGGGGCAGGGCTGGGGCCGGGCTGGGGCTGGGTTCGGTGCAGGGCTGGGGCTGGGGCAGGGCTGGTCTGGGGCCGGGGATGGGGCCGTGAGTGGGGCTTGGCTGGGGCCGGGGATGGGGCCGGGGGTGGGGCTGGAGCTATGGCTGGTGCGGGGACTGGGAGAGGGCTGGGGCTGGGGCTGGGTCCAGGGCTGGGGCTGGGCGGTGGCTGGGTCTGGGCTGGGGCAGGGCTGGGGCTGGGGCTGGGCTGGGGGCAGGGATGGGGATGGGGCTGGGCTGGGACCGGGGATGGGTCCGGGGGTGGGGCTGGGGCTGGGACTGGGGCAGGGCTAGGGCTGGGCTGGGGGCAAGGATGGGGTTTGGGCTGGGGCTGGGCCAGGGCTTGGGCTGGGCTGGGACCGGGGCTGGGCTGGGGTAGGGCTGGCACAGGGCTAGGCCTGGGGCTGGGCTGGGGCCGAGTCTGGGGCCGGGGCTGGGGCCGGGGCAGGGGCAGGGCTGGGGCAGGGCTGGAACTGGGGCTGGGCTGGGGCCAAGGTTGGGGCTGGGGCTGGGCTGGTGGCGAGGGTGGTTCTGGGGCTGGAGCCAGGGTTGGGGCAGGAGCCAGGGCTGGGGCAGAACTGAGGTCAGGCCTGGGGCTGCAGCTGGGGCAGGGCTGGGGCTAGGCTGGGGCTGGGCCTGGGGCTGGGCTGTGGCTGGGGCTCGGGACAGGGCTGGGGACAGACTGGGTCTGGGGCTGGGCTGGGGGCGGGGCTGGGCTGGGGCAGGGGCACGGGCCGAGGCTGGGGACAGGGCTAGGGCTGGAGCTAGGGCAGGGCTGGAGCCAGGCTGGGGCTGGGTTCAGCTCACGGGTGGGGACAGGGCTGGGGCTGGGCTAGGGCAGGGCTGGGGCTGGGGCTGGGCTGGGGCTGGGTCCAGGGCTGTGGCTGGGCTGTGGCTGGAGCTGCGCTGGGGTTGAGGGTGGGGCTGGGGCTGGGCTAGGGCTGGGCTGGGGCCGGGGCTGCGACTGGGGCTGGATCCAGGGCTGGGGCTGGGCTGTGGCTGGTTCTGGGCTGTGGCAGGGCTGGGGCTGGGCTGGGGCTGGGCCGGGGCAGGGCTGGGCTGGGGCAGGGCTGGGGCCGGGCTGGGGCTGGGCCGGGGCAGGGCTGGGCTGGGGCAGGGCTGGGCTGGGGCCGGGGCTGGGGCCGTGAGTGGGGCTTGGCTGGGGCTGGGTCTGGGGTTGGGTCTGGTGCTGGGCCAGTTCAGGGCTGGGCTTGGGCCGGGCTGGGGCCGGGCCAAGGCTGGGTTCGGTGCAGGGCTGGGGCTGGGGCAGAGCTGGGCTGAAGCCGGGGCTGGGGCCGGGGGTGGGGCTGGGGCAGGGACTGGGAGATTGCTGGGAGAGGGTGGGGCTGGGGCTGGGTCCAGGGCTGGGGCTGGGGCTGGCCTGGGGGCAGGGATGGGGATGGGACCGGTCTGGGCTGGGGCAGGGCTGGGCCTGGGCTGGGGATGAGGCTGAGGTGGGGCTGGGGCTGGGTCCAGGGCAGGGGCTGGGCTGGGGCTGGGGCTAGGCTGGGCAGGGCTGGTGCAGGGCTGGGGCTGGGCTGGGGCTGGGTTGGGGCTGGGACTGGGTCCAGGGCTGGGACCTGACCGGGCTGGTGCAGGGACTGGGGCAGGGCTGGGGCATGGCTGGAACTGGGCTGGGGCTGGGGCTGGGTCCAAGGTGGGGTTGGGGCTGGGCTGGGGGCAGGGCTGAGGCTGGGCGGTGGCTGGGGCTGGGCTGGGGCTGGGCTGGGGCTGGGACTGGGTCCAGGGCAGGGGCTGGACTGGGGCTGGGGCTAGGCTGAGGCAGGGCTGGGGCTGGGCTGTGGCTGGGGCTGGGTCCAGGGTGGGGCTGGGGCCGGGGCTGGGGCAGGACTGGGGCGGGGCTGGGGCTGGGGCTTGTCTGAGGGCAGGGCTGGGGCAGGGCTGGGGATGGGGCTGGGCTGGGGCTGGGTCCAGGGCTGGGGCTGGGTCCAGGGCTGTGGCTGGGCTGTGGCTATGAATGGGGCTGGGTCTGGGCTGGGGCTGGGCTGGGGCAGGGCTGGGGCAGGGCTGGGGATGGGGCTGGGCTGGGGCTGGGTCCAGGGCTGTGGCTGGGCTGTGGCTATGAATGGGGCTGGGGCTAGGCTGGGGCAGGGCTGGGGCAGGGCTGGGGCTGGGCTGGGGCTGGGTTGGGGCTGGGACTGGGTCCAGGGCTGGGACCTGACTGGGCTGGTGCAGGGACTGGGGCAGGGCAGGGGCATGGCTGGAACTGGGCTGGGGCTGGGGCTGGGTCCAAGGTGGGGTTGGGGCTGGGCTGGGGGCAGGGCTGGGGCTGGGCGGTGGCTGGGGCTGGGCTGGGGCTGGGCTGGGCTGGGACTGGGTCCAGGGCAGGGGCTGGACTGGGGCTGGGGCTAGGCTGAGGCAGGGCTGGGGCTGGGCTGTGGCTGGGGCTGGGTCCAGGGTGGGGCTGGGGCCGGGGCTGGGGCAGGACTGGGGCGGGGCTGGGGCTGGGGCTTGTCTGAGGGCAGGGCTGGGGCAGGGCTGGGGCTGGGTCTGGGCTGGGGCTGGGCTGGGGCAGGGCTGGGGCTGGGGCTGGGGATGTGGCAGGGCTGGGTCCAGGGCAGGGGCTGGGCTGGGGCTGGGGCTGGGCCGGGGCAGGGCTTGGGAAGGGGCTGGCCTGGGGCTGAGGGTGGGGCTGGGGCTGGGGCTGAGGTTAGGTGCCGGGGCTGGGGACAGGGCTGGGGCCAGAGTTGGGGCAGGGCTGGGGCCGGGCTGGGGCTGGGTTCGGTGCAGGGCCGGGGCTGGGGCCGGGTGTGGGGCTGGGGCTGGGGCTGATGTGGGGACTGGGAGAGTGCTGGGGCTGGGCTGGGGCTGGGTCCAGGGCTGTGGCTGGGCTGTGGCTGGAGCTGGGCTGGGGCTGAGGCTGGGGCTGGGGCTGGGCTAGAGCTGGGCTGGGGCCGGGGCTGCGACTGGGGCTGGGTCCAGTGCTGGGGCTGGGCTGTGGCTGGGGCTGGGCTGGGGCTGGGGCCGGTGCTGGGCTGGGGCCGGGGCTGCGACTGGGGCTGGAACCAGGGCTGGGGCGGGGCTGTGGCTGGGGCTGGGCTGTGGCAGGGCTGGGGCAGGGGCTGAGCTGGGGCAGGGCTGGGGCTGGGTCCAGGGCTGTGGCTGGGCTGTGGCTGGAGCTGGGCTGGGGCTGAGGCTGGGGCTGGGGCTGGGCTAGAGCTGGCCTGGGGCCGGGGCTGCGACTGGGGCTGGATCCAGGACTAGGGCTAGGCTGGGGCTGGGGCTGGGCTATGGCAGGGCTGGGGCTGGTCTGGGGCTGGGCCGGGGCAGGGCTGGGCTGGGGCAGGGCTGGGGCCGTGAGTGGGGCTGGGTTCGGTGCAGGACTGGGGCTGGGGCAGGGCTGGGCTGGGGCCGGGCTAGGGCTGGGGCTGGGCTGGGGGCAGTGATGGGGCTGGGGCTGCGGCTGGGGCGGGGACTGGGAGAGGGCTGGGGCTGGGGCTGTGTCCAGGGCAGGGGCTGGGCTGGGGCTGGGGCTAGGCTGGGGCACGGCTGGTGCAGGGCTGGGGCTGGGGCTGGGACTGGGCTTGGGTCAGGGCTGGGGCTGGGCGGTGGCTGGGGCTGGCCTTGTGCTGGGTAGGGGCTGGGACTGGGTCCAGGGCAGGGGCTGGACTGGGGCTGGGGCTAGGCTGGGGCAGGGCTGGGGCTGGGCTGGGGCTGGGGCTGGGTCCAGGTTGGGGCTGGATCCAGGCCTGGGGCAGGGCTGAGGTCAGGCCTGGGGCTGCGGCTGGGGCAGGGCTGGGGCTGGGCTGGGGCTGGGCCTGGGGCTGGGCTGTGGCTGGGGCTCGGGACAGGGCCTGGGCCAGGCTGGGTCTGGGGCTGGGCTGGGGGCAGGGCTGGGTCTGGGGCCAGCCTGGGGCTGGGTTCGGCTCAGGGGTGGGACTTGGTCCAGGGCTGGGGCTGGGGCAGGGCTGGGCTGGGTCCGGGGATGGGGCTGTGATTGGGGCTTGGCTGGGGCTGGGGCTGGGGCTGGGCCGGGGCAGGGATGGGCCTGGGCTGGGGATGAGGCTGGGCTGGGGCTGGGGCTGGGTCCAGGGCAGGGGCTGGGCTGGGGTTGGGGCTGGGCTGGGCTGGGTCTAGGGCTGGGGCTGTGCTGGTGCTGTGCTGTGCTGGGGGTGGGCTGGGGACTAGGGCTGGGGCAGGGTTGACGCAGGGCTGGGGCTGGGCTGGGGGCAGGGGCTGGGGCCTGAGGTAGGGCTGGGACTGAGGTTGGGGCCGGGGCTGGGGCTGGAGTAGGCTGGAGGCTGGGCCTTGGGCTGGGGCTAGGGGCAGGTCTGGGCTCGGGGCATGGCTGGGGCTGGGTTGGGGGCAGGGCTGGGGCTGGGGCTGGGGCCGGGGCTGGGGCAGGACTGAGGCTGGGGCTGGGGCTGGGGCTGGGGCTGGGGCTGGGGCTGGGTTTGGGGCTGGGCCTGGGGCTGGGGCTGGGGCTGGGGCTGGGGAAAGGGCTGGGGCCAGGCTGGGTCTGGGGCTGGGCTGAGGGCAGGGCTGGGGATGGGGGCTGGGATGGGGCAGGAGTGGGACTGGGGCAGGGGCCCGGGCCGAGGCTGGGGACAGGGCTAGGGCTGGAGCTAGGGCAGGGCTGGGGCCGGGCTAGGGCTGGGTTCGGCTCAGGGCTGGGGCTTGGTCCAGGGCTGGGGCTGGGCTAGGGCAGGGCTGGAGCTGGGGCTGGGCTGGGGCTGGGTCCAGGGCTGTGGCTGGGCTGTGGCTGGAGCAGGGCTGGGGCTGAGGGTGGGGCTGGGGCTGGGCTAGGGCTGGGCTGAGGCTGGATCCAGGGCTGGGGCAGGGCTGTGGCTGCGGCTGGGGATGGGCCTGGGGCTGGGCTGTGGCTGGAGCTCGGGACAGGGCCTGGGCCAGGCTGGGTCTGGGGCTGGGCTGGGGGCAGGGCTGGGTCTGGGGCCAGCCTGGGGCTGGGTTCGGCTCAGGGGTGGGGCTTGGTCCAGGGCTGGGGCTGGGCTAGGGCAGGGCTGGGGCTGGGGCAGGGCTGGGCTGGGTCCGGGGATGGGGCTGTGATTGGGGCTTGGCTGGGGCTGGGGCTGGGGCTGGGCCGGGGCAGGGATGGGCCTGGGCTGGGGATGAGGCTGGGGTGGGGCTGGGGCTGTGTCCAGGGCAGGGGCTGGGCTGGGGTTGGGGCTGGGCTGGGTCTAGGGCTGGGGCTGTGCTGGTGCTGTGCTGGGGGTGGGCTGGGGACTAGGGCTGGGGCAGGGCTGACGCAGGGCTGGGGCTGGGCTGGGGACAGGGGCTGGGGCCTGAGGTGGGGCTGGGGCCTGAGGTAGGGCTGGGACTGAGGTTGGGGCCGGGGCTGGGGCTGGGGGCAGGTCTGGGCTCGGGGCATGGCTGGGGCTGGGTTGGGTGCAGGGCTGGGGCTGGGGCTGGGGCCGGGGCTGGGGCAGGACTGAGGCTGGGGCTGGGGCTGGGGCTGGGGCTGGGGCTGGGGCTGGGGTTGGGGCTGGGCCTGGGTCTGGGGCTGGGGCTGGGGCAGGGGCTGGGGCTGGGGTTGGGGCTGAGCCTGGGGCTGGGGCTGGGGCTGGGCTGAGGGCAGGGCTGGGCTGAAGCCGGGGCTGGGGCCGGGGGTGGGGCTGGGGCAGGGACTGGGAGATTGCTGGGAGAGGGTGGGGCTGGGGCTGGGTCCAGGGCTGGGGCTGGGGCTGGCCTGGGGGCAGGGATGGGGATGGGACCGGTCTGGGCTGGGGCAGGGCTGGGCCTGGGCTGGGGATGAGGCTGGGGTGGGGCTGGGGCTGGGTCCAGGGCAGGGGCTGGGCTGGGGCTGGGGCTAGGCTGGGCAGGGCTGGGTCAGGGCTGGGGCTGGGCTGGGGCTGGGTTGGGGCTGGGACTGGGTCCAGGGCTGGGACCTGACCGGGCTGGTGCAGGGACTGGGGCAGGGCTGGGGCATGGCTGGAACTGGGCTGGGGCTGGGGCTGGGTCCAAGGTGGGGTTGGGGCTGGGCTGGGGGCAGGGCTGGGGCTTGGCGGTGGCTGGGGCTGGGCTGGGGCTGGGCTGGGGCTGGGACTGGGTCCAGGGCAGGGGCTGGACTGGGGCTGGGGCTAGGCTGAGGCAGGGCTGGGGCTGGGCTGTGGCTGGGGCTGGGTCCAGGGTGGGGCTGGGGCCGGGGCTGGGGCAGGACTGGGGCGGGGCTGGGGCTGGGGCTTGTCTGAGGGCAGGGCTGGGGCAGGGCTGGGGATGGGGCTGGGCTGGGGCTGGGTCCAGGGCTGGGGCTGGGTCCAGGGCTGTGGCTGGGCTGTGGCTATGAATGGGGCTGGGTCTGGGCTGGGTCTGGGCTGGGGCAGGGCTGGGGCAGGGCTGGGGATGGGGCTGGGCTGGGGCTGGGTCCAGGGCTGGGACCTGACTGGGCTGGTGCAGGGACTGGGGCAGGGCAGGGGCATGGCTGGAACTGGGCTGGGGCTGGGGCTGGGTCCAAGGTGGGGTTGGGGCTGGGCTGGGGGCAGGGCTGGGGCTGGGCGGTGGCTGGGGCTGGGCTGGGGCTGGGCTGGGGCTGGGACTGGGTCCAGGGCAGGGGCTGGACTGGGGCTGGGGCTAGGCTGAGGCAGGGCTGGGGCTGGGCTGTGGCTGGGGCTGGGTCCAGGGTGGGGCTGGGGCCGGGGCTGGGGCAGGACTGGGGCGGGGCTGGGGCTGGGGCTTGTCTGAGGGCAGGGCTGGGGCAGGGCTGGGGCTGGGTCTGGGCTGGGGCTGGGCTGGGGCAGGGCTGGGGCTGGGGCTGGGGATGTGGCAGGGCTGGGTCCAGGGCAGGGGCTGGGCTGGGGCTGGGGCTGGGCCGGGGCAGGGCTGGGGAAGGGGCTGGCCTGGGGCTGAGGGTGGGGCTGGGGCTGGGGCTGAGGTTAGGTGCCGGGGCTGGGGATAGGGCTGGGGCCAGAGTTGGGGCAGGGCTGGGGCCGGGCTGGGGCTGGGTTCGGTGCAGGGCCGGGGCTGGGGCCGGGTGTGGGGCTGGGGCTGGGGCTGATGTGGGGACTGGGAGAGTGCTGGGGCTGGGCTGGGGCTGGGTCCAGGGCTGTGGCTGGGCTGTGGCTGGAGCTGGGCTGGGGCTGAGGCTGGGGCTGGGGCTGGGCTAGAGCTGGGCTGGGGCCGGGGCTGCGACTGGGGCTGGGTCCAGTGCTGGGGCTGGGCTGTGGCTGGGGCTGGGCTGGGGCTGGGGCCGGTGCTGGGCTGGGGCCGGGGCTGCGACTGGGGCTGGAACCAGGGCTGGGGCGGGGCTGTGGCTGGGGCTGGGCTGTGGCAGGGCTGGGGCAGGGGCTGAGCTGGGGCAGGGCTGGGGCTGGGTCCAGGGCTGTGGCTGGGCTGTGGCTGGAGCTGGGCTGGGGCTGGGCTAGAGCTGGCCTGGGGCCGGGGCTGCGACTGGGGCTGGATCCAGGACTAGGGCTAGGCTGGGGCTGGGGCTGGGCTATGGCAGGGCTGGGGCAGGGGCTGAGCTGGGGCAGGGCTGGGGCTGGGTCCAGGGCTGTGGCTGGGCTGTGGCTGGAGCTGGGCTGGGGCTGGGCTAGAGCTGGCCTGGGGCCGGGGCTGCGACTGGGGCTGGATCCAGGACTAGGGCTAGGCTGGGGCTGGGGCTGGGCTATGGCAGGGCTGGGGCTGGTCTGGGGCTGGGCCGGGGCAGGGCTGGGCTGGGGCAGGGCTGGGGCCGTGAGTGGGGCTGGGTTCGGTGCAGGACTGGGGCTGGGGCAGGGCTGGGCTGGGGCCGGGCTAGGGCTGGGGCTGGGCTGGGGGCAGTGATGGGGCTGGGGCTGCGGCTGGGGCGGGGACTGGGAGAGGGCTGGGGCTGGGGCTGTGTCCAGGGCAGGGGCTGGGCTGGGGCTGGGGCTAGGCTGGGGCAGGGCTGGTGCAGGGCTGGGGCTGGGGCTGGGACTGGGCTTGGGTCAGGGCTGGGGCTGGGCGGTGGCTGGGGCTGGCCTTGTGCTGGGTAGGGGCTGGGACTGGGTCCAGGGCAGGGGCTGGACTGGGGCTGGGGCTAGGCTGGGGCAGGGCTGGGGCTGGGCTGGGGCTGGGGCTGGGTCCAGGTTGGGGCTGGATCCAGGCCTGGGGCAGGGCTGAGGTCAGGCCTGGGGCTGCGGCTGGGGCAGGGCTGGGGCTGGGCTGGGGCTGGGCCTGGGGCTGGGCTGTGGCTGGGGCTCGGGACAGGGCCTGGGCCAGGCTGGGTCTGGGGCTGGGCTGGGGGCAGGGCTGGGTCTGGGGCCAGCCTGGGGCTGGGTTCGGCTCAGGGGTGGGACTTGGTCCAGGGCTGGGGCTGGGCTAGGGCAGGGCTGGGGCTGGGGCAGGGCTGGGCTGGGTCCGGGGATGGGGCTGTGATTGGGGCTTGGCTGGGGCTGGGGCTGGGGCTGGGCAGGGATGGGCCTGGGCTGGGGATGAGGCTGGGCTGGGGCTGGGGCTGGGTCCAGGGCAGGGGCTGGGCTGGGGTTGGGGCTGGGCTGGGCTGGGTCTAGGGCTGGGGCTGTGCTGGTGCTGTGCTGTGCTGGGGGTGGGCTGGGGACTAGGGCTGGGGCAGGGTTGACGCAGGGCTGGGGCTGGGCTGGGGGCAGGGGCTGGGGCCTGAGGTAGGGCTGGGACTGAGGTTGGGGCCGGGGCTGGGGCTGGAGTAGGCTGGAGGCTGGGCCTTGGGCTGGGGCTAGGGGCAGGTCTGGGCTCGGGGCATGGCTGGGGCTGGGTTGGGGGCAGGGCTGGGGCTGGGGCTGGGGCCGGGGCTGGGGCAGGACTGAGGCTGGGGCTGGGGCTGGGGCTGGGGCTGGGGCTGGGGCTGGGTTTGGGGCTGGGCCTGGGGCTGGGGCTGGGGCTGGGGCTGGGGAAAGGGCTGGGGCCAGGCTGGGTCTGGGGCTGGGCTGAGGGCAGGGCTGGGGATGGGGGCTGGGATGGGGCAGGAGTGGGACTGGGGCAGGGGCCCGGGCCGAGGCTGGGGACAGGGCTAGGGCTGGAGCTAGGGCAGGGCTGGGGCCGGGCTAGGGCTGGGTTCGGCTCAGGGCTGGGGCTTGGTCCAGGGCTGGGGCTGGGCTAGGGCAGGGCTGGAGCTGGGGCTGGGCTGGGGCTGGGTCCAGGGCTGTGGCTGGGCTGTGGCTGGAGCAGGGCTGGGGCTGAGGGTGGGGCTGGGGCTGGGCTAGGGCTGGGCTGAGGCTGGATCCAGGGCTGGGGCAGGGCTGTGGCTGCGGCTGGGGATGGGCCTGGGGCTGGGCTGTGGCTGGAGCTCGGGACAGGGCCTGGGCCAGGCTGGGTCTGGGGCTGGGCTGGGGGCAGGGCTGGGTCTGGGGCCAGCCTGGGGCTGGGTTCGGCTCAGGGGTGGGGCTTGGTCCAGGGCTGGGGCTGGGCTAGGGCAGGGCTGGGGCTGGGGCAGGGCTGGGCTGGGTCCGGGGATGGGGCTGTGATTGGGGCTTGGCTGGGGCTGGGGCTGGGGCTGGGCCGGGGCAGGGATGGGCCTGGGCTGGGGATGAGGCTGGGGTGGGGCTGGGGCTGTGTCCAGGGCAGGGGCTGGGCTGGGGTTGGGGCTGGGCTGGGTCTAGGGCTGGGGCTGTGCTGGTGCTGTGCTGGGGGTGGGCTGGGGACTAGGGCTGGGGCAGGGCTGACGCAGGGCTGGGGCTGGGCTGGGGACAGGGGCTGGGGCCTGAGGTGGGGCTGGGGCCTGAGGTAGGGCTGGGACTGAGGTTGGGGCCGGGGCTGGGGCTGGGGGCAGGTCTGGGCTCGGGGCATGGCTGGGGCTGGGTTGGGTGCAGGGCTGGGGCTGGGGCTGGGGCCGGGGCTGGGGCAGGACTGAGGCTGGGGCTGGGGCTGGGGCTGGGGTTGGGGCTGGGCCTGGGTCTGGGGCTGGGGCTGGGGCAGGGGCTGGGGCTGGGGTTGGGGCTGAGCCTGGGGCTGGGGCTGGGGCTGGGCTGAGGGCAGGGCTGGGCTGAAGCCGGGGCTGGGGCCGGGGGTGGGGCTGGGGCAGGGACTGGGAGATTGCTGGGAGAGGGTGGGGCTGGGGCTGGGTCCAGGGCTGGGGCTGGGGCTGGCCTGGGGGCAGGGATGGGGATGGGACCGGTCTGGGCTGGGGCAGGGCTGGGCCTGGGCTGGGGATGAGGCTGGGGTGGGGCTGGGGCTGGGTCCAGGGCAGGGGCTGGGCTGGGGCTGGGGCTAGGCTGGGCAGGGCTGGGTCAGGGCTGGGGCTGGGCTGGGGCTGGGTTGGGGCTGGGACTGGGTCCAGGGCTGGGACCTGACCGGGCTGGTGCAGGGACTGGGGCAGGGCTGGGGCATGGCTGGAACTGGGCTGGGGCTGGGGCTGGGTCCAAGGTGGGGTTGGGGCTGGGCTGGGGGCAGGGCTGAGGCTGGGCGGTGGCTGGGGCTGGGCTGGGGCTGGGCTGGGGCTGGGACTGGGTCCAGGGCAGGGGCTGGACTGGGGCTGGGGCTAGGCTGAGGCAGGGCTGGGGCTGGGCTGTGACTGGGGCTGGGTCCAGGGTGGGGCTGGGGCCGGGGCTGGGGCAGGACTGGGGCGGGGCTGGGGCTGGGGCTTGTCTGAGGGCAGGGCTGGGGCAGGGCTGGGGATGGGGCTGGGCTGGGGCTGGGTCCAGGGCTGGGGCTGGGTCCAGGGCTGTGGCTGGGCTGTGGCTATGAATGGGGCTGGGTCTGGGCTGGGGCTGGGCTGGGGCAGGGCTGGGGCAGGGCTGGGGATGGGGCTGGGCTGGGGCTGGGTCCAGGGCTGTGGCTGGGCTGTGGCTATGAATGGGGCTGTGGCTAGGCTGGGGCAGGGCTGGGGCAGGGCTGGGGCTGGGCTGGGGCTGGGTTGGGGCTGGGACTGGGTCCAGGGCTGGGACCTGACTGGGCTGGTGCAGGGACTGGGGCAGGGCAGGGGCATGGCTGGAACTGGGCTGGGGCTGGGGCTGGGTCCAAGGTGGGGTTGGGGCTGGGCTGGGGGCAGGGCTGGGGCTGGGCGGTGGCTGGGGCTGGGCTGGGGCTGGGCTGGGGCAGGGCTGGGGCTGGGTCTGGGCTGGGGCTGGGCTGGGGCAGGGCTGGGGCTGGGGCTGGGGATGTGGCAGGGCTGGGTCCAGGGCAGGGGCTGGGCTGGGGCTGGGGCTGGGCCGGGGCAGGGCTGGGGAAGGGGCTGGGCTGGGGCTGAGGGTGGGGCTGGGGCTGGGGCTGAGGTTAGGTGCCGGGGCTGGGGACAGGGCTGGGGCCAGAGTTGGGGCAGGGCTGGGGCCGGGCTGGGGCTGGGTTCGGTGCAGGGCCGGGGCTGGGGCCGGGTGTGGGGCTGGGGCTGGGGCTGATGTGGGGACTGGGAGAGTGCTGGGGCTGGGCTGGGGCTGGGTCCAGGGCTGTGGCTGGGCTGTGGCTGGAGCTGGGCTGGGGCTGAGGCTGGGGCTGGGGCTGGGCTAGAGCTGGGCTGGGGGCCGGGGCTGCGACTGGGGCTGGGTCCAGTGCTGGGGCTGGGCTGTGGCTGGGGCTGGGGCTGGGGCTGGGGGCCGGTGCTGGGCTGGGGCCGGGGCTGCGACTGGGGCTGGAACCAGGGCTGGGGCGGGGCTGTGGCTGGGGCTGGGCTGTGGCAGGGCTGGGGCAGGGGCTGAGCTGGGGCAGGGCTGGGGCTGGGTCCAGGGCTGTGGCTGGGCTGTGGCTGGAGCTGGGCTGGGGCTGGGCTAGAGCTGGCCTGGGGCCGGGGCTGCGACTGGGGCTGGATCCAGGACTAGGGCTAGGCTGGGGCTGGGGCTGGGCTATGGCAGGGCTGGGGCTGGTCTGGGGCTGGGCCGGGGCAGGGCTGGGCTGGGGCAGGGCTGGGGCCGTGAGTGGGGCTGGGTTCGGTGCAGGACTGGGGCTGGGGCAGGGCTGGGCTGGGGCCGGGCTAGGGCTGGGGCTGGGCTGGGGGCAGTGATGGGGCTGGGGCTGCGGCTGGGGCGGGGACTGGGAGAGGGCTGGGGCTGGGGCTGTGTCCAGGGCAGGGGCTGGGCTGGGGCTGGGGCTAGGCTGGGGCAGGGCTGGTGCAGGGCTGGGGCTGGGGCTGGGACTGGGCTTGGGTCAGGGCTGGGGCTGGGCGGTGGCTGGGGCTGGCCTTGTGCTGGGTAGGGGCTGGGACTGGGTCCAGGGCAGGGGCTGGACTGGGGCTGGGGCTAGGCTGGGGCAGGGCTGGGGCTGGGCTGGGGCTGGGGCTGGGTCCAGGTTGGGGCTGGATCCAGGCCTGGGGCAGGGCTGAGGTCAGGCCTGGGGCTGCGGCTGGGGCAGGGCTGGGGCTGGGCTGGGGCTGGGCCTGGGGCTGGGCTGTGGCTGGGGCTCGGGACAGGGCCTGGGCCAGGCTGGGTCTGGGGCTGGGCTGGGGGCAGGGCTGGGTCTGGGGCCAGCCTGGGGCTGGGTTCGGCTCAGGGGTGGGACTTGGTCCAGGGCTGGGGCTGGGCTAGGGCAGGGCTGGGGCTGGGGCAGGGCTGGGCTGGGTCCGGGGATGGGGCTGTGATTGGGGCTTGGCTGGGGCTGGGGCTGGGGCTGGGCCGGGGCAGGGATGGGCCTGGGCTGGGGATGAGGCTGGGCTGGGGCTGGGGCTGGGTCCAGGGCAGGGGCTGGGCTGGGGTTGGGGCTGGGCTGGGCTGGGTCTAGGGCTGGGGCTGTGCTGGTGCTGTGCTGTGCTGGGGGTGGGCTGGGGACTAGGGCTGGGGCAGGGTTGACGCAGGGCTGGGGCTGGGCTGGGGGCAGGGGCTGGGGCCTGAGGTAGGGCTGGGACTGAGGTTGGGGCCGGGGCTGGGGCTGGAGTAGGCTGGAGGCTGGGCCTTGGGCTGGGGCTAGGGGCAGGTCTGGGCTCGGGGCATGGCTGGGGCTGGGTTGGGGGCAGGGCTGGGGCTGGGGCTGGGGCCGGGGCTGGGGCAGGACTGAGGCTGGGGCTGGGGCTGGGGCTGGGGCTGGGGCTGGGGCTGGGGCTGGGTTTGGGGCTGGGCCTGGGGCTGGGGCTGGGGCTGGGGCTGGGGAAAGGGCTGGGGCCAGGCTGGGTCTGGGGCTGGGCTGAGGGCAGGGCTGGGGATGGGGGCTGGGATGGGGCAGGAGTGGGACTGGGGCAGGGGCCCGGGCCGAGGCTGGGGACAGGGCTAGGGCTGGAGCTAGGGCAGGGCTGGGGCCGGGCTAGGGCTGGGTTCGGCTCAGGGCTGGGGCTTGGTCCAGGGCTGGGGCTGGGCTAGGGCAGGGCTGGAGCTGGGGCTGGGCTGGGGCTGGGTCCAGGGCTGTGGCTGGGCTGTGGCTGGAGCAGGGCTGGGGCTGAGGGTGGGGCTGGGGCTGGGCTAGGGCTGGGCTGAGGCTGGATCCAGGGCTGGGGCAGGGCTGTGGCTGCGGCTGGGGCTGGGCCTGGGGCTGGGCTGTGGCTGGGGCTCGGGACAGGGCCTGGGCCAGGCTGGGTCTGGGGCTGGGCTGGGGGCAGGGCTGGGTCTGGGGCCAGCCTGGGGCTGGGTTCGGCTCAGGGGTGGGACTTGGTCCAGGGCTGGGGCTGGGCTAGGGCAGGGCTGGGGCTGGGGCAGGGCTGGGCTGGGTCCGGGGATGGGGCTGTGATTGGGGCTTGGCTGGGGCTGGGGCTGGGGCTGGGCCGAGGCAGGGATGGGCCTGGGCTGGGGATGAGGCTGGGCTGGGGCTGGGGCTGGGTCCAGGGCAGGGGCTGGGCTGGGGTTGGGGCTGGGCTGGGCTGGGTCTAGGGCTGGGGCTGTGCTGGTGCTGTGCTGTGCTGGGGGTGGGCTGGGGACTAGGGCTGGGGCAGGGTTGACGCAGGGCTGGGGCTGGGCTGGGGGCAGGGGCTGGGGCCTGAGGTAGGGCTGGGACTGAGGTTGGGGGCCGGGGCTGGGGCTGGAGTAGGCTGGAGGCTGGGCCTTGGGCTGGGGCTAGGGGCAGGTCTGGGCTCGGGGCATGGCTGGGGCTGGGTTGGGGGCAGGGCTGGGGCTGGGGCTGGGGCCGGGGCTGGGGCAGGACTGAGGCTGGGGCTGGGGCTGGGGCTGGGGCTGGGGCTGGGGCTGGGGCTAGGGCTGGGTTCGGCTCAGGGCTGGGGCTTGGTCCAGGGCTGGGGCTGGGGAAAGGGCTGGGGCCAGGCTGGGTCTGGGGCTGGGCTGAGGGCAGGGCTGGGGATGGGGGCTGGGATGGGGCAGGGCTGGGGCTGAGGGTGGGGCTGGGGCTGGGCTAGGGCTGGGCTGAGGCTGGATCCAGGGCTGGGGCAGGGCTGTGGCTGCGGCTGGGGATGGGCCTGGGGCTGGGCTGTGGCTGGAGCTCGGGACAGGGCCTGGGCCAGGCTGGGTCTGGGGCTGGGCTGGGGGCAGGGCTGGGTCTGGGGCCAGCCTGGGGCTGGGTTCGGCTCAGGGGTGGGGCTTGGTCCAGGGCTGGGGCTGGGCTAGGGCAGGGCTGGGGCTGGGGCAGGGCTGGGCTGGGTCCGGGGATGGGGCTGTGATTGGGGCTTGGCTGGGGCTGGGGCTGGGGCTGGGCCGGGGGCAGGGATGGGCCCTGGGCTGGGGATGAGGCTGGGGTGGGGCTGGGGCTGTGTCCAGGGCAGGGGCTGGGCTGGGGTTGGGGCTGGGCTGGGTCTAGGGCTGGGGCTGTGCTGGTGCTGTGCTAGGGGTGGGCTGGGGGACTAGGGCTGGGGCAGGGCTGACGCAGGGCTGGGGCTGGGCTGGGGACAGGGGCTGGGGCCTGAGGTGGGGCTGGGGGCCTGAGGTAGGGCTGGGACTGAGGTTGGGGCCGGGGCTGGGGCTGGGGGCAGGTCTGGGCTCGGGGCATGGCTGGGGCTGGGTTGGGTGCAGGGCTGGGGCTGGGGCTGGGGCTGGGGCAGGGGCTGGGCTGGGGTTGGGGCTGAGCCTGGGGCTGGGGGCTGGGGCTGGGCTGAGGGCAGGGCTGGGCTGAAGCCGGGGCTGGGGCCGGGGGTGGGGCTGGGGCAGGGACTGGGAGATTGCTGGGAGAGGGTGGGGCTGGGGCTGGGTCCAGGGCTGGGGCTGGGGCTGGCCTGGGGGCAGGGATGGGGATGGGACCGGTCTGGGCTGGGGCAGGGCTGGGCCTGGGCTGGGGGATGAGGCTGGGGTGGGGCTGGGGCTGGGTCCAGGGCAGGGGCTGGGCTGGGGCTGGGGCTAGGCTGGGCAGGGCTGGGTCAGGGCTGGGGCTGGGCTGGGGCTGGGTTGGGGCTGGGACTGGGTCCAGGGCTGGGACCTGACCGGGCTGGTGCAGGACTGGGGCAGGGCTGGGGCATGGCTGGAACTGGGCTGGGGCTGGGGGCTGGGTCCAAGGTGGGGTTGGGGCTGGGCTGGGGGCAGGGCTGGGGCTGGGCGGTGGCTGGGGCTGGGCTGGGGCTGGGCTGGGGCTGGGACTGGGTCCAGGGCAGGGGCTGGACTGGGGCTGGGGCTAGGCTGAGGCAGGGCTGGGGCTGGGCTGTGGCTGGGGCTGGGTCCAGGGTGGGGCTGGGGCCGGGGCTGGGGGCAGGACTGGGCGGGGCTGGGGCTGGGGCTTGTCTGAGGGCAGGGCTGGGGCAGGGCTGGGGATGGGGGCTGGGCTGGGGCTGGGTCCAGGGCTGGGGCTGGGTCCAGGGCTGTGGCTGGGCTGTGGCTATGAATGGGGCTGGGTCTGGGCTGGGGCTGGGCTGGGGCAGGGCTGGGGCAGGGCTGGGGATGGGGCTGGGCTGGGGCTGGGTCCAGGGCTGTGGCTGGGCTGTGGCTATGAATGGGGCTGGGGCTAGGCTGGGGCAGGGCTGGGGCAGGGCTGGGGCTGGGCTGGGGCTGGGTTGGGGCTGGGACTGGGTCCAGGGCTGGGACCTGACTGGGCTGGTGCAGGGACTGGGGCAGGGCAGGGGCATGGCTGGAACTGGGCTGGGGCTGGGGCTGGGTCCAAGGTGGGGTTGGGGCTGGGCTGGGGGCAGGGCTGGGGCGGCTGGGCGGTGGCTGGGGCTGGGCTGGGGCTGGGCTGGGGCTGAGGGTGGGGCTGGGGCTGGGGCTGAGGTTAGGTGCCGGGGCTGGGGGACAGGGCTGGGGCCAGAGTTGGGGCAGGGCTGGGGCCGGGCTGGGGCTGGGTTCGGTGCAGGGCCGGGGCTGGGGGCCGGGTGTGGGGCTGGGGCTGGGGCTGATGTGGGGACTGGGAGAGTGCTGGGGCTGGGCTGGGGCTGGGTCCAGGGCTGTGGCTGGGCTGTGGCTGGAGCTGGGCTGGGGCTGAGGCTGGGGGCTGGGGCTGGGCTAGAGCTGGGCTGGGGCCGGGGCTGCGACTGGGGCTGGGTCCAGTGCTGGGGCTGGGCTGTGGCTGGGGCTAGGGCTGGGGCTGGGGCCGGTGCTGGGCTGGGGCCGGGGCTGCGACTGGGGCTGGAACCAGGGCTGGGGCGGGGCTGTGGCTGGGGCTGGGCTGTGGCAGGGCTGGGGCAGGGGCTGAGCTGGGGCAGGGCTGGGGCTGGGTCCAGGGCTGTGGCTGGGCTGTGGCTGGAGCTGGGCTGGGGCTGGGCTAGAGCTGGCCTGGGGCCGGGGCTGCGACTGGGGCTGGATCCAGGACTAGGGCTAGGCTGGGGCTGGGGGCTGGGCTATGGCAGGGCTGGGGCTGGTCTGGGGCTGGGCCGGGGCAGGGCTGGGCTGGGGCAGGGCTGGGGCCGTGAGTGGGGCTGGGGTTCGGGTGCAGGACTGGGGCTGGGGCAGGGCTGGGCTGGGGCCGGGCTAGGGCTGGGGCTGGGCTGGGGGCAGTGATGGGGCTGGGGCTGCGGCTGGGGCGGGGACTGGGAGAGGGCTGGGGCTGGGGCTGTGTCCAGGGCAGGGGCTGGGCTGGGGCTGGGGCTAGGCTGGGGCAGGGCTGGTGCGAGGGGCTGGGGCTGGGGCTGGGACTGGGCTTGGGTCAGGGCTGGGGCCTGGGCGGTGGCTGGGGCTGGCCTTGTGCTGGGTAGGGGCTGGGGACTGGGTCCAGGGCAGGGGGCTGGACTGGGGCTGGGGCTAGGCTGGGGCAGGGCTGGGGCTGGGCTGGGGCTGGGGCTGGGTCCAGGTTGGGGCTGGATCCAGGCCTGGGGCAGGGCTGAGGTCAGGCCTGGGGCTGCGGCTGGGGCAGGGCTGGGGCTGGGCTGGGGCTGGGCCTGGGCTGGGCTGTGGCTGGGGCTCAGGACAGGGCCTGGGCCAGGCTGGGTCTGGGGCTGGGCTGGGGGCAGGCTGGGTCTGGGGCCAGCCTGGGGCTGGGTTCGGCTCAGGGGTGGGACTTGGTCCAGGGCTGGGGCTGGGCTAGGGCAGGGCTGGGGCTGGGGGCAGGGCTGGGCTGGGTCCGGGGATGGGGCTGTGATTGGGGCTTGGCTGGGGCTGGGGCTGGGGCTGGGCCGGGGCAGGGATGGGCCTGGGCTGGGGATGAGGCTGGGCTGGGGCTGGGGCTGGGTCCAGGGCAGGGGCTGGGCTGGGGTTGGGGCTGGGCTGGGCTGGGTCTAGGGCTGGGGCTGTGCTGGTGCTGTGCTGTGCTGGGGGTGGGCTGGGGACTAGGGCTGGGGCAGGGTTGACGCAGGGCTGGGGCTGGGCTGGGGGCAGGGGCTGGGGCCTGAGGTAGGGCTGGGACTGAGGTTGGGGCCGGGGCTGGGGCTGGAGTAGGCTGGAGGCTGGGCCTTGGGCTGGGGCTAGGGGCAGGTCTGGGCTCGGGGCATGGCTGGGGCTGGGTTGGGGGCAGGGCTGGGGCTGGGGCTGGGGCCGGGGCTGGGGCAGGACTAGGGCTGGGGCTGGGGCTGGGGCTGGGGCTGGGCTGGGGCTGGGGCTGGGCTGGGTTTGGGGCTGGGCCTGGGGCTGGGGCTGGGGCTGGGGCTGGGGGAAAGGGCTGGGGCCAGGCTGGGTCTGGGGCTGGGCTGAGGGCAGGGCTGGGGATGGGGGCTGGGATGGGGCAGGAGTGGGACTGGGGCAGGGGCCCGGGCCGAGGCTGGGGACAGGGCTAGGGCTGGAGCTAGGGCAGGGCTGGGGCCGGGCTAGGGCTGGGTTCGGCTCAGGGCTGGGGCTTGGTCCAGGGCTGGGCTGGGCTAGGGCAGGGCTGGAGCTGGGGCTGGGCTGGGGCTGGGTCCAGGGCTGTGGCTGGGCTGTGGCTGGAGCAGGGCTGGGGCTGAGGGTGGGGCTGGGGCTGGGCTAGGGCTGGGCTGAGGCTGGTTCCAGGGCTGGGGCAGGGCTGTGGCTGCGGCTGGGGATGGGCCTGGGGCTGGGCTGTGGCTGGAGCTCGGGACAGGGCCTGGGCCAGGCTGGGTCTGGGGCTGGGCTGGGGGCAGGGCTGGGTCTGGGGCCAGCCTGGGGCTGGGTTCGGCTCAGGGGTGGGGCTTGGTCCAGGGCTGGGGCTGGGCTAGGGCAGGGCTGGGGCTGGGGCAGGGCTGGGCTGGGTCCGGGGATGGGGCTGTGATTGGGGCTTGGCTGGGGCTGGGGCTGGGGCTGGGCCGGGCAGGGATGGGCCTGGGCTGGGGATGAGGCTGGGGGTGGGGCTGGGGCTGTGTCCAGGGCAGGGGCTGGGCTGGGGTTGGGGCTGGGCTGGGTCTAGGGCTGGGGCTGTGCTGGTGCTGTGCTGGGGGTGGGCTGGGGACTAGGGCTGGGGCAGGGCTGACGCAGGGCTGGGGCTGGGCTGGGGACAGGGGCTGGGGCCTGAGGTGGGGCTGGGGCCTGAGGTAGGGCTGGGACTGAGGTTGGGGCCGGGGCTGGGGGCTGGGGGCAGGTCTGGGCTCGGGGCATGGCTGGGGCTGGGTTGGGTGCAGGGCTGGGGCTGGGGCTGGGGCCGGGGCTGGGGCAGGACTGAGGCTGGGGCTGGGGCTGGGGCTGGGGCTGGGGCTGGGGCTGGGGTTGGGGCTGGGCCTGGGTCTGGGGCTGGGGCTGGGGCAGGGGCTGGGGCTGGGGTTGGGGCTGAGCCTGGGGCTGGGGCTGGGGCTGGGCTGAGGGCAGGGCTGGGCTGAAGCCGGGGCTGGGGCCGGGGGTGGGGCTGGGGCAGGGACTGGGAGATTGCTGGGAGAGGGTGGGGCTGGGGCTGGGTCCAGGGCTGGGGCTGGGGCTGGCCTGGGGGCAGGGATGGGGATGGGACCGGTCTGGGCTGGGGCAGGGCTGGGCCTGGGCTGGGGATGAGGCTGGGGTGGGGCTGGGGCTGGGTCCAGGGCAGGGGCTGGGCTGGGGCTGGGGCTAGGCTGGGCAGGGCTGGGTCAGGGCTGGGGCTGGGCTGGGGCTGGGTTGGGGCTGGGACTGGGTCCAGGGCTGGGACCTGACTGGGCTGGTGCAGGGACTGGGGCAGGGCTGGGGCATGGCTGGAACTGGGCTGGGGCTGGGGCTGGGTCCAAGGTGGGGTTGGGGCTGGGCTGGGGGCAGGGCTGGGGCTTGGCGGTGGCTGGGGCTGGGCTGGGGCTGGGCTGGGGCTGGGACTGGGTCCAAGGCAGGGGCTGGACTGGGGCTGGGGCTAGGCTGAGGCAGGGCTGGGGCTGGGCTGTGGCTGGGGCTGGGTCCAGGGTGGGGCTGGGGCCGGGGCTGGGGCAGGACTGGGGCGGGGCTGGGGCTGGGGCTTGTCTGAGGGCAGGGCTGGGGCAGGGCTGGGGATGGGGCTGGGCTGGGGCTGGGTCCAGGGCTGGGGCTGGGTCCAGGGCTGTGGCTGGGCTGTGGCTATGAATGGGGCTGGGTCTGGGCTGGGTCTGGGCTGGGGCAGGGCTGGGGCAGGGCTGGGGATGGGGCTGGGCTGGGGCTGGGTCCAGGGCTGTGGCTGGGCTGTGGCTATGAATGGGGCTGTGGCTAGGCTGGGGCAGGGCTGGGGCAGGGCTGGGGCTGGGCTGGGGCTGGGTTGGGGCTGGGACTGGGTCCAGGGCTGGGACCTGACTGGGCTGGTGCAGGGACTGGGGCAGGGCAGGGGCATGGCTGGAACTGGGCTGGGGCTGGGGCTGGGTCCAAGGTGGGGTTGGGGCTGGGCTGGGGGCAGGGCTGGGGCTGGGCGGTGGCTGGGGCTGGGCTGGGGCTGGGCTGGGGCTGGGACTGGGTCCAGGGCAGGGGCTGGACTGGGGCTGGGGCTAGGCTGAGGCAGGGCTGGGGCTGGGCTGTGGCTGGAGCTGGGCTGGGGCTGAGGGTGGGGCTGGGGCTGGGCTAGGGCTGGGCTGGGGCCGGGGGCTGCGACTGGGGCTGGATCCAGGGCTGGGGCTGGGCTGTGGCTGGGGCTGGGCTGTGGCAGGGCTGGGGCTGGGCTGGGGCTGGGCTGGGTCTGGGCCGGGGCAGGGCTGGGGCTGGGCCGGGGCAGGGCTGGTCTGGGGCAGGGCTGGGCTAGGGCCGGGGATGGGGCCGTGAGTGGGGCTTGGCTGGGGCTGGGTCTGGGGTTGGGTCTGGGGCTGGGCCAGGGCAGGGCTGGGCTGGGGCAGGGCTGGGGCCGGGCCTGGGCTGGGTTCGGTGCAGGGCTGGGGCTGGGGGCAGAGCTGGGCTGGGGCTGGGGCTGGGGCCGGGGGTGGGGCTGGGGCAGGGACTGGGAGATTGCTGGGAGAGGGTGGGGCTGGGGCTGGGTCCAGGGCTGGGGCTGGGGCTGGCCTGGGGGCAGGGATGGGGGATGGGACTGGTCTGGGCTGGGGCAGGGGCTGGGCGTGGGCTGGGGATGAGGCTGGGGTGGGGCTGGGGCTGGGTCCAGGGCAGGGGCTGGGCTGGGGCTGGGGCTAGGCTGGGGCAGGGCTGGGGCAGGGCTGGGGCTGGGCTGGGGGCAGGGCTGGGGCTGGGCGGTGGCTGGGGCTGGGCTGGGGCTGGGTCCAGGGCAGGGGCTGGACTGGGGCTGGGGCTAGGCTGGGGCAGGGCTGGGGCTGGGCTGAGGGCCGAGTCTGGGGCCAGGGCTGGGGCCAAGGTTGGTGCTGGGGCTGGGCTGGTGGCGAGGGTGGGGCTGGGGCTTGAACCAGGGTTGGGGCAGGAGCCAGGGCTGGGGCAGGGCTGAGGTAAGGCCTGGGGCTGCGGCTGGGGCAGGGCTGGGGCTGGGGTTGGGCCTGGGCCTGGGGCTGGGGCTGGGGACAGGGCTGGGGCCAGGCTGGGTCTGGGGCTGGGCTGAGGGCAGGGCTGGGGCTGGGGGCTGGGATGGGGCTGGGGCTGGGGACAGGGCTGGTGCGAGGCTGGGTCTGGGGCTGGGCTGAGGGTAGGGCTGAGGCTGGGGGCTGGGATGGGGCAGGACTGGGACTGGGGCAGGGGCATGGGCCGAGGCGTGGGACAGGGCTAGGGCTGGAGCTAGGGCAGGGCTGGGGCCAGGCTGGGGCTGGGTTCGGCTCAGGGGTGGGGCTGGGTCCAGGGCTGTGGCTGGGCTGTGGCTGGAGCTGGGCTGGGCTGGGGCTGCGACTGGGTCTGGATCCAGGGCTGGGGCTGGGCTGTGGCTGGGGCTGGGCTGTGGCAGGGCTGGGGCTGGGCTGGGGCTGGGCTGGGGCCGGGCTGGGGCTGGGGCCGGGGATGGGGCCGGGGGTGGATCTGGGGCTGGGGTTGGGGCGGGGACTGGGAGAGGGCTGGGGCTGGGGCTGTGTCCAGGGCTGGGGCTGGGCGGTGGCTGGGGCTGGGCTGGGGCAGGGCTGGGGCTGGGCTGGGGCTGGGCTGGGCAGTGCTGGGGCTGGGGCTGGCCTGGGGGCAGGGATGGGGATGGGACTGGTCTGGGCTGGGGCAGGGCTGGGCCTGGGCTGGGGATGAGGCTGGGGTGGGGCTGGGGCTGGGTCCAGGGCAGGGGCTGGGCTGGGGCTGGGGCTAGGCTGGGGCAGGGCTGGGGCAGGGCTGGGGCTGGGCTGGGGGCAGGGCTGGGGCTGGGCGGTGGCTGGGGCTGGGCTGGGGCTGGGTCCAGGGCAGGGGCTGGACTGGGGCTGGGGCTAGGCTGGGGCAGGGCTGGGGCTGGGCTGAGGGCCGAGTCTGGGGCCAGGGCTGGGGCCAAGGTTGGTGCTGGGGCTGGGCTGGTGGCGAGGGTGGGGCTGGGGCTTGAACCAGGGTTGGGGCAGGAGCCAGGGCTGGGGCAGGGCTGAGGTAAGGCCTGGGGCTGCGGCTGGGGCAGGGCTGGGGCTGGGGTTGGGCCTGGGCCTGGGGCTGGGGCTGGGGACAGGGCTGGGGCCAGGCTGGGTCTGGGGCTGGGCTGAGGGCAGGGCTGGGGCTGGGGGCTGGGATGGGCTGGGGCTGGGGACAGGGCTGGTGCGAGGCTGGGTCTGGGGCTGGGCTGAGGGTAGGGCTGAGGCTGGGGGCTGGGATGGGGCAGGACTGGGACTGGGGCAGGGGCATGGGCCGAGGCGTGGGACAGGGCTAGGGCTGGAGCTAGGGCAGGGCTGGGGCCAGGCTGGGGCTGGGTTCGGCTCAGGGGTGGGGCTGGGTCCAGGGCTGTGGCTGGGCTGTGGCTGGAGCTGGGCTGGGCTGGGGCTGCGACTGGGTCTGGATCCAGGGCTGGGGCTGGGCTGTGGCTGGGGCTGGGCTGTGGCAGGGCTGGGGCTGGGCTGGGGCTGGGCTGGGGCCGGGCTGGGGCTGGGGCCGGGGATGGGGCCGGGGGTGGATCTGGGGCTGGGGTTGGGGCGGGGACTGGGAGAGGGCTGGGGCTGGGGCTGTGTCCAGGGCTGGGGCTGGGCGGTGGCTGGGGCTGGGCTGGGGCAGGGCTGGGGCTGGGGCTGGGGCTGGGCTGGGCAGTGCTGGGGCTGGGGCTGGGCTGGGGTCAGGTATGGGGCTGGGCCTGCGCTGGACTGGGGCAGGGCTGGGCCTGGGCTGGGGATGAGGCTGTGGTGGGGCTGGGGCTGGGTCCAGGGCAGGGGCTGGGCTGGGGCTGGGGCTAGGCTGGGGCAGGGCTGGTGCAGGGCTGGGGCTGGGGCTGGGCTGGGGGCAGGGCTGGTGCAGGGCTGGGGCAGGGGCTGGGCTGGGGGCAGGGCTGGGGCTGGGTCTGGGCGGTGGCTGGGGCTGGGCTTGGGCTGGGCTGGGGTTGGTACTGGGTCCAGGGCAGGGGCTGGACTGGGGCTGGGGCTAGGCTGGGGCAGGGCTGGGGCTGGGCTGGGGCTGGGGCTGGGTCCAGGTCTGGGGCAGGGCTGGGGCTGGGCTGGGGCTGGGGCTGGGTCCAGGTCTGGGGCTGGGCTGGGCTGGGCTAGGGATTGGCTGGGGCCGGGACTGCGACTGGGTCTGGGGCTGGGCTGGGGCAGGGGCTGGGGAAGAGGCTGGGGTGTGGCTGGGGCTGGGTCCAGGGCAGGGGCTGGGCTGGGGCTGCGGTTAGGCTGGGGCAGGGCTGGGGCTGGGGCTGGGGCTGGGTCCAGGGTGTGGCTGGGGCTGGGCTGGGGGCAGGGCTGGGGCAGGGCGGTCGCTGGGACTGGGTCCAGGGCAGGGTCTGGACTGGGGCTGGGGCTTGGCTGGGGCAGGGGCTGGGGCCAGGTGTGGGGCTGGGGCTGGGGCTGGGGCGGGGACTGGACAGGGCTGGGGCTGGGGCTGGCTCCAGGGCTGGGGCTGGTCGGTGGCTGACGCTGAGCTGTGGCAGCGCTGGGGACAGGGCTGGGGCCAGGCTGGGCCTGGGGCTGGGCTGAGGGCAGGCCTGGGGCTGGGGCTGGGGCAGGCCTGGGGCCGGGACTGGGGCAGGGCTGGGGCTGGGCATGGACCGGAACTGGGCAGGGGTAGCACCGGGGCTGGGGGCTAGGATGGGGCTGGGGTTGGGCTGGGGCTGGGCTAGGGCTTGGCTGGGGCCGGGGCTGCGACTGGGGCTGGGGCTGGGGATGGGTCCAGGGTGGGGCTGGGGCTGGGGGCTGGGATGGGGCAGGACTGGGACTGGGGCAGGGGCACGGGCCGAGGCTGGGGACAGGGCTAGTGCTAGAGCTACGGCAGGGCTGGGGACCAGGCTGGGGCTGGGTTCAGCTCAGGGCTGGGGCTTGGTCCAGGGCTGGGGGCTGGGCTGAGGGCACGGCTGGGCTAGGCCTGGGGCTGGGGCAGGGCTACGTTAGGGCTGGGCTGAGGCCGGGGTTGGGGCTGGGACTGGGGCTGGGCTGGGGCAGGGCAGGGGCTGGGCTAGGGATGGGGCTGGGGACAGGGCTAGGGATGGGGCTGGGGACAGGGCTGGGGCTGGGCTGGGGACAAGGGCTGGGGCTGGTCTGAGGGTGGGGCTGGGGCCGGGGTAGTGTCAGGGCTGGGGCCGGGCTGGGGCTGGGGCTGTGGCTTGAGCTGGGCTGGTGCTGAGGGTGGGGCTGGGGCTGGGCTAGGGCTGGGCTGGGCCCGGGGCTGCGACTGGGGCTGGGTCCAGGGCTGGGGCTGGGCTGTGGCTGGGCTGGGGCAGGGTACAGGGCAGGGGCAGGGACTGGGCTGGGGCCGAGTGTGGGATGGGGCTGGGGTTGGGGCTGGGGCTGAGGGCATTGCTGGGCTAGGGCTGGGGCTGGGGCAGGGGCCAGGGCTGGGGACAGGGTTGGGGCCAGAGCTGGGGCAGGGCTGGGGCCGGGGCAGGGGCAGGGCTGGGGCAGGGCTGGAACTGGGGCTGGGCTGGGGGCAAGGGTGGGGCTGGGGCTGGGCTGGTGCCAAGGGTGGGGCTGGGGCTGGGGCTGCGGACAGGGCTGGGCCTAGGGCTTAGGTAGGGGTAGGGCTGGGGCTGGGTTGGCGCAGGGCTGGGGCTGGGGCTGGGACCAAGGCTTGGGCAGGGCTGGGGCTGGGGCTGGAGCCAGGGCTGGGGCAGGAGCCAGGGCTGGGGGCAGGGCTGGGGCTAGGCTGCGGCAGGGCCTGGGGCTGGGCTGTGCTGGGCTGGGGACAGGGCTGGGGCCAGTCTGGGTCTGGGGCTGGGCTTGAGGGCAGGGCTGGGGCCTGGGCTGGGGCTGGGCTGGGACCAGGACTGGGCTGGGGCAGGGACTGGGCTGGGGATGAGGGTGGGGCAGGGCTGGGGCTGGGCATGGACCGGGACTGGGCAGGGGTAGGGCCGGGGCTGGGCTGTGGCTGGGCTGGGGCAGGCCTGGGGCTGGGTCCACGCAGGGGCTGGGCTGGGGCTGGGGCTGGTTTCGGTGCAGGGCTGGGGCAGGGGCAGGGTAGGGGCTGTGGCTGGGCTGTGGCTGGAGCTGGGCTGGGGCCGGTGATGGGGCTGGGTGGTGGGGCTGGGGCTGGGGCGGGGTCTGGGAGAGGGCTGGGGCTGGGGCTGGGTCCCGGGCTGGGGCTGGGCGGTGGCTAGGGCTGGGCTGGGGCAGGGCTGGGGCTGGGGCTGGGCTGGGCTGGGGGAACAGATGGGGCTGGGGCTGGGGCTGGGGCTGGGGCTTGGACTGGGGCAGGTCTGGGGCTGGGGCTGGGTCCAGGGTGGGGCTGGGGCTGGGGCTGGGGCTGGGGCCAGGCTGGGTCTGGGGCTGGGCTGAGGGCAGCGCTGGGGCTGGGGTCTGGGCTGGGCTGGGGGAACGGATGGGGGCTGGGGCTGGGGCTGGGGCTGGGGCTGGGGCTTGGACTGGGGCAGGTCTGGGGCTGGGGCTGGGTCCAGGGTGGGGCTGGGGCTGGGGCTGGGGCCAGGCTGGGTCTGGGGCTGGGCTGAGGGCAGCGCTGGGCTGGGGGTTTGGATGGGGCAGGACTGGGACTGGGGCAGGGGCACAGGCCGAGGCTGGGGACAGGGCTAGGGCTGGAGCTAGGGCAGGGCTGGGGCCAGGCTGGGGCTGGGTTCGGCTCAGGGCTGGGCCTGGGTCTGGGCCTGTGTCTGGGCTGAGGGCAGGAGTGGGCTAGGGGCTGGGCTGGGGCAGGGCTGGACTAGGGCTGGGCTGGGCCGGGACTGGGGCCGGGGCTGGGGCTGGGGCTGGGGCTGGGTTCCAGGTCTGGGGCAGGGCTGTGGCTGGGGCTGGGCTGGGGCAGGGCCGGGGCTGGGGGCTGGGCTGGGGCTGGGGTTGGGCTGGGGCAGGTCTGAGGCTGGGGTTGGGCTGGGGCTGGGCAGGGGCTGGGCTGGGGCTGGGGCTGGGTCCAGGGCTGTGGCTGGGCTGTGGCTGGAGCTGGGCTGGGGCTGAGGGTGGGGGCGGGGGCTGGGCTTGATCTGGGCTGGGGCCAGGGCTGCGACTGGGGCTGGATCCAGGGCTGGGGCTGGGCTGTGGCTGGGGCTGGGCTGGGGCAGGCCTGGTGCTGGGGCTGGGGCTGGGCTGGGGATGGGTAGAGGGCAGGGGCTGTGCTGGGGCTGAAGCTGGGCCCGGGCAGGGCTGGGGCTGGGGCTGGGCTGGGGCCGAGTGTGGGGCTGGTGCAGGGCTGGGGCTGGGGCAGGAACCAAGTCTTGGGCAGGGCTGGGGGCTGGGGCTGGAGCCAGGGCTGGGGCAGGAGCCAGGGCTGGGGCTAGGCTGAGGTTGGGGTAGGGCTGGGGCCAGGGCTGGGGCAGGACTAGGCTTGAGGCTGGGCCTTGGGCAGGGGCTGGGTTGGTGCAGGGCTGGGGCTGGGGCTGGAACCAAGGCTTGGGCAGAGCTGGGGCTGGGGCTGGGGACGTGTGTGGGGCTGGGGCAGGGCTGGGGCTGGGCATGGACCGGGACTGGGCAGGGGTAGCGCCGGGGCTGGGGGCTGGGCTGGGGCTGGGGTTGGGCTGGGGCTGAGTCCAGGGCTGGGGTAGGGCTGGGGCTGGGGCTGGGCTGGGGCTGGGCTAGGGCTTGGCTGGGGCCAGGGACGACTGGGGCTGGGCTGGGCTGGGGCAGGGGCTGGGGATGAGGCTGGGGTGTGGCTGGGGCTGGGTCCAGGGCAGGGGCTGGGCTGGGGCTGCGGCTAGGCTGGGGCAGGGCTGGGGCTGGTCTGGGGCTGGGGCTGGGTCCAGGGTGTGGCTGGGGCTGGGCTGGGGGCAAGGCTGGGGCAGGGCGGTGGCTGGGACTGGATCCAGGGCAGGGTCTGGACTGGGTCTGGGGCTTGGCTGGGCAGGGGCCAGGGCCAGGTGTGGGGCTGGGGCTGGGGCTGGGGCGGGGACTGGGACAGGGCTGGGGCTGGGGCTGGGTCCATGGCTGGGGCTGGTCGGTGGCTGGGGCTGGGCTGAGGGCAGGGCTGGGGCTGGGGCAGGTCTAGGTTAGGGCTGGGCTGAGGCCGGGGCTGGGGCTGGGACTAGGGCTGGGCTGGGGCAGGGCAGGGGCTGGGCTAGGGATGGGGCTGGGGACAGGGCTGGGGCTGGGCTGGGGACAGGGCTGGGGCTGGGGCTGGGCTGAGGGCAGGGCTGGGGCAGGGCTGGGGATGGGGGCTGCGATGGGGCAGGACTGGGGCAGGGGCTGGAACCAAGGCTTGGGGCAGGGCTGTGGCTGGAGGCTGGCGCCGAGGCTGGGCTGGGGGCTGGGCTGGGGCTAGGGCTGGGCTGGGGCTGGGGCAAGGGTGGGCTGGTGGCTGGGCAGGGCTGGGGCAGGGCTGGGGCTGGGCTGGGGCTGAGCTGGGGGCAGGGCTGGGCTGGGGCTTGGGCAGGGGATGGGCTGGGTCTAGGGCTGGGGCTGTGCTGGTGCTGTGCTGGGAGTGGGCTGGGGACTAGGGCAGGGGCAGGGCTGGGGCAGGGCTGGGGCTGGGCTGGGGCCAGGTCTGGGGCTGGAGGCTGGGGCTGGGGCTGGGCTGGGGGCTGGGCTGGAGCTAGGGCCAGGGCTGGAACTGGGGCTGGGGCAGGGGTTGGGGCCGGGGCTGGGCTGGGGATGAGCTGGGGCAGGGCTGGGGTTTGGGCTGGGGCCGGGGCTGGGCTGGGGCTGAGCTGGGGGTGGGGTGGGGGCTGGAGCAGGGCTAGGACTGGCCTGGGGCTGGGCTGGTGCTGGGGCTGGGCTGAGGCCTCGTACTGGGCTGGGGCTGGGATGGGGCCGGGTTTGGGGCCGGGGCTGGGGCAGGGCTGGGGCTGGGCTTGAGCCGGAGCTCGGGTCAGGGCTGGGGCAGGGCTAGGGCAGGGGGCTGGGGCTGGAGCAGGTCTGGTGCTGGGCTGGGGATGGGGTCTGGGGCCGGGGCAGGGGGCACGGCTGGGGCTGGGGCTGTGGCCAGGGCTGGAGTAGGGCTGGGGCTGGGGCTGAGGGCAGGGATGGGGCAGGGCTGGTGCTGGGCTGGGGCCGGGGCTGGGGCTGCGCTGGGGCTGAGGCAGGGCTGGGGCTGGGCTGGGGCTGGGCTGGGGGCTCAGGGCCGGGGCTGGAACCAAGGCCTGGGCAGGGCTGGGGCTGGGCTCGGGCCGGGGCTGGGGGCTGGTTCCGGGGATTGGGCAGGGCTGGGGCTAGGAATGGGGCTGGGGCAGGACTGGGGCAGGGCTGGTGGCAGGGCTGGGGCAGGGCTGGGGCTGGGGGCTGGGGCCGGCGCAGGGGGCACGGCTGGGGCTGGGCTGGGCCTGGGCTGGGGCTGGAGGCTGGGGCCAGGGCTGGGGCTGGGGCTGGGGGCTGGGCTGGGGCTGGGGGCAGGGCTGGAGGTGGGGGGCTGGGTTGGGGCTGAGCAAGGGCTGGGGAACGGCTAGGGCTTGGGCCGGGGCTAGGCTGGGGCTGGGGCTGGGCTGGGGGCAGTGCTGGGGCTGGGTTGGGGGCTGGGGCTGGGGCAGGGCTGGAGCTGGGCTGGGGCTGAGCTGGGGGGAGGGGCCGGGGCTGGTGCAGGGGCTGGGGCTGGAAGCAAGGCTTGGGCAGGGCTGGGGGTAGTGATGGGGCTGGGCTCGGGCCGAGGCTGGTGCTGGGCTGGAGCTGGGGCAGGGCTGGGGGACAGGGCTGGGGCCAGAGCTGGGGCAGGGCTGGGGCCGGGCTGGGGCTGGGTTTGGTTGCAGTGCTGGGGGCTGGGGCTGGGCCCGGGGCTTGGGTAGGTTTGGGGCTGGGCTGGGGCCAAGTCTGGGGCTGGAGGCTGGGGCCGGGGCTGGAACCGGGGATGGGGCAGGGCTGAGGCCGGGAATGGGGCTGGGGCTGGGGCAGGACTGGGGTAGGGCTGGGGTTGGGCTTGTGGCAGGGCTGGGGCTGGGTTGGGGCTGGGGCTGGGGGCAGTGCTGGGGCATGGCTGCGTCCTGGACCACGTCTGGGGGCAGGCCTGAGCTGGGGCTGGGGCTGGGGCTGGGCTGGGGCTAAGGCTGGGCTGGGGCTGACCTGGGGGCAGGGCTAGGCTGGGGGCTGGGGCTGGGGGCTGGGGCCGGGGGCAGGGGGGCACGGCTGGGAATGGGCTGGGGCTGGAGGCTGGGGCCAGGGCTGGGGCTGGGGCTGGGGCCAGGGCTGGGGCTGGGGCTGGGGGGCAGGGCTGGAGATTGGGCCTGGGTTGGGGCTGAGGAAGGGCTGGGGCACGGCTAGGGCTTGGGCCGGGGACTAGGCTGGGGCTGGGGCTGGGCTGGGGGCAGGGCTGGGCCAGGGCTGGGGATGGGCTGGGGGCTGGGGTCAGGGCTGAGGGCTAGGCTGGGGCTGGGGGCAGGGCTGGAGCCGGGGGCTGGGGCCCAGACCAGTGCTGGGCAGGGTCTGAGCTGATGCTGGGGTTTGGCTGGGGCTGGGCTGGGGGGCTGGGCTGGGGCTGGGGCAGGGCTGGGGAAGGGGTTGGGGCTGGGCTGGAGACGGGGCTGGGGCTGGGGCTGGGGCTGTGCTGGGGCTGGGGCTGGGGCTGTGCTGGTGCTGTGCTGGGGGTGGGGCTAGGGGACTAGGGCTCGGGAAGGGCTGGGGGCTGGGCTGGGGGCTGGGGCTGGGGCAGGGCTAGGGCAAGGCTGGAACTGGGCTGGGGATGAGGCTGGGTTGGGGCTGGGGCTGGGTCCAGGGCAGGGGCTGGGCTGGGTCTGGGGCTAGGCTGGGGCAGGGCTGGGGGCAGGGCTGTGGCTGTGGCTGGGTCCAGGGTGGGGGTGGGGGCTGGGCGGTGGCTGGGCTGTGGCTGGGGCTGGGTCCAGGGTGGGGCTTGGGCCAGGGCTGGGGCAGGACTGGGGCGGGGCTGGGGCTGGGGCTGGGCTGGGTCAGGGCTGGGGCAGGTCTGGGGATGGGCCTGGGCTGGGGATGGGTCCAGGGCTGTGGCTGGGCTGTTGCTGGAGCTGGGCTGGGGCTGTGAATGGGGCTGGGGCTGTGAATGGGGCTGGGGCTGGGCTGGGGCTGGGCTGGGGCAGGGCTGAGGCTGGGGCTGGGGCTGGGGCTGGGCTGGGGCAGGACTGGGGCAGGGGCTGGGCTGGGGCCGAGGGTGGGGCTGGGGCTGGGGCTGAGGGCAGGGCTGGGCTAGGGCTTGGGCTGGGGCAGGGGCCGGCGCTGGGGACAGGGCTGGGGCCAGAGCTGGGGCAGGGCTGGGGCCGGGCTGGGGCTGGGTTCGTTGCAGGGCTGGGGATGGGGCAGGGTGGGGGCTAGGGCAGGGCTGGGCTAGGGCTGGGCTGGGGCCGAGGATGGGTCCGGGGGTGGGGCTGGGGCTGGGGGCAGGGCTGGGCCTGGGCTGGGGATGAGGCTGGGGTGGGGCTGGGGCTGGGTCCAGGGCAGGGGGTTGGGCTGGGGCTGGGGCTAGGCTGGGGCAGTGCTGGGGCTGGGCTGGGGGCTGGGCTGGGGACCAGGACTGGGCTGGGGCAGGGGACTGGGGCAGGGCTGGGGCAGGGGCTGGAGCCGGGGGCTTGGCCAGGGCTGGGGCAGGGGCTGGGGCTGGGGCCGGGGTTGTGTTGAGGCCGAGCTGGGGTTGGGGCTGGGCTAGGTCTTGGGCGGGGGCTGGGGCAGGGCTGGAGCTGTGCTGGGGCTGGGGCTAGGCTGGGGCTGGGGCTAGGCTGGGGCTGGGGCATAGCTGAGGCATTGCTGGGGGCTGGGGCAGGGGTTGGGGGCTGGGCTGGGCTGGGGCAGGGAAGGGGGCAGCGCTAGGGCCGAGGCTGGGGCTGGGCTGGGACTGAGCTGGGTCTGGCCTAGGGCCAGGGTTGGGGGACAGGGCTAGGGCCAAGGCTGAGGCAGGGATGATGCAGGGCTGGGGGCTGGGCTGGGGGCCAGGGCTGGAGCTGGGGCTAGGCAGGGCCTGGGGCTGGGGCTGGGGCCAGGGCAGGGCTGGGGGCCAGGCTGGGGCTGGGTTCGGCTCAGGGCTGGGGCTTGGTCCAGGGCTGGGCTAGGCCTTGATTGGCCTGGGGCAGGGCTGGGGGCTGGGGCCGGGGCTGGGCAGGGCTGGGGCTAGGGCCGGTGTTGTGTTGAGGTTGAGCTGGGGCTGGGGGCTGGGCTAGGGCTGGAGCGGGGGGCTGGGGCAGGGCTGGAGCTGTGCTGGGGGCTGGGGCCAGGCTGGGGCTGTGCTGGGGGCTGGGTTCGGGATTGGGGCAGGGCAGGGGCCGGGGGCTTGGTCTGAGGCAGGGGCTGGGGGCTGGGCTGTGACTGGGCACGGCTGGGCTGGAGGCTGGACTGGGGCTGGGGCAGGACTGGGGCAGGGCTGGGGCTGGGCTGGGGGCTGGAGCCGGGGCTGGGACTGAGCTGGGGGCTGGGCTGCGGCCGGGGCTGAGGCAGGGCTGGGGCTGGGGCAGGACTGGGGCAGGACTGGGGCTGGGCTGGGGGCTGGAGCCGGGGCTGGGGCTGAGCTGGGGCTGGGCTGCGGCCGGGGCTGAGGCAGGGCTGGGGCTGGGCTGGGGGCTGGAGCTGGGGCTGGGGCTGGGGCTGGGTGGGGCTGAGCTGGGGCTGGGCTGGGGCCAGGAGGCTGGGCTGGAGCACGGATTGGGCAGGGATGGGGCAGGGCAGGGATGGGGCAGGACCGGGGCTGGGGCTGCAGCCGGGGCTGGGGCAGGGGCTGGGGACTGCGCTGGAACTGGGGGCTGGGGCCGGGGCTGGGGCAGGGCTGGAGCTGAGCTGGGGCTGGGGCTGGGACTGGGGCCGGGGCTGAGGCAGGGATGTGGTTGAGCTGGGGCCGGGGTTGGGGCAGGACTGGGCTGGGGGACTGGGCTGGGGCTGGAGCTGGGGTTGGGGCAGGGCTGGTGCTGGCCTAGGGGCAGGGCTGGTCTGGGGCTGGGGCTGGGGCGGGGCTGGGGCAGGGCTGGGGCAGTTCTGGGGCTGGGGCTAGGCTGGGGCTGTGCTGGGGCCTGGGGACCGGGGCTGGGGGCTGGGCTGGAGCTGGGGCTGGGGCCCCAGAGTGGGACTGGGTTAGGGTCTGAGCTGGGGCTGGGGATTGGCTGGGGCTGGGCTGGGGGCTGGGCTGGGGGCTGTGGCCGGGGGCCGGGACTGGGCTGGGGATGAGCTGGGGCTGGGCTGGGGCCAGGACTGGGGCAGGGCTGGGGTTGGGCTGGTGGCAGGGCTGGGGTGTGGGCTGGGGCTGGGGTGTGGCCTGGGGCTGGGCTAGGGCTGGGGTGGGGGCTGGGCTGGGGCTGAGGCATGGCTGGGGGTCGAGGCTGGAACCAAGGCTCAGGAGGATTTGGGGCTGTGCTAGGGGCAGGGCTGGGCTGGGGCTCAGCTGGGGCTGGGGCTGGGGCCAAGGCTGAGGCAGGGCGGGGCAGGGCTGGCGCAGGACTAGGGTTGGGGCTGGGGCTGGGGGCTGGGGCTGAGGGCTGGGTCTTGGCTGGGGCTGATGGATGGGGCTGGGGCGGGGGCTGGGGCAGGGCTGGGGTAGGGCTTGGGCCGGGGCTGGGGCTGGGGTAGGGGCAGGTCTGGGGCATGGCTGGGGATGGGGCTGGGGCTGGGGCTGGGGCCGGGGCTGGGGGCAGGGATGGGACAGGGCTGGGGCTGGGGCTGGAACCAAGGCTTTGGCAGGGCTGGGGCTGGGCTAGGGCCGGGGCTGGGGCTGGGCTGGAACCAAGGCTTGGACAGGGCTGGGGGCTGGGCTCGGGCCGGGGCTTGGGCAGGGTTGGGGCTCGGGCTGGAACCAAGGCTTGGGCAGGTCTGTGGCTGGAGGCTGGGGCCGAGGCTGGGGCTGGGGCTGGGCTGGGCTGGGGCAGGGCTGGGGCCGGGGATGGGGCCGTGAGTAGGGCTTGGCTGGGGCCGGGGGCTGAGGCCGGGGGTGGGGCTGAGGCTGGGTCCAGGGCTGGGGCTGGGCGGTGGCTGGGGCTGGGGCTGGGGCTGGGGGGCAGGGCTGGGGCTGGGGCTGGGCTGGGCTGGGGGAAAGGATGGGGCTGGGGCTGGGGGCTGGGGCTTGGGCTGGGGCAGGTCTGGGCCTGGGCTGGGGATGAGGCTGGGGTGGGGGCTGGGGCTGGGTCCAGGGCGGAGGCTGGTCTGGGGCTGGGGCTAGGCTGGGGCAGGGCTGTGGCTGGGGCTGGGGCTTGGGCTGGGGCAGGTCTGGGCCTGGTCTGGGGATGAGGCTGGGGTGGGGCCGGGCCTGGGCTGCTGGGGCTGGGGCAGGGCTGGGCCTGGGCTGGGGATGAGGCTGGGGTGGGGCCGGGCTGGGTCCAGGGCAGGGCTGGGGCTGGGGCTGGGGCAGGGCTGTGGCTGGGGCTGGGTCCAGTGCTGGGGGCTGGTCGGTGGCTTGGGCTGGGGCTGTGGCAGGGCTGGGGACAGGGCTGGGGCCAGGCTGGGGCTGGGGCTGGGCTGAGGGCAGGACTGGGGCTAGGGGCTGGGATGGGGCAGGACTGGGACTGGGGCAGGGGCACGGGCCGAGGCTGGGGACAGGGCTAGGGCTGGAGCTACGGGGCAAGGGGAGGGCTGAGACCAGGCTGGGGGCTGGGTTCGGCTCAGTGCTGGGGCTTGGTCCAGGGCTGGGGCTGGGCTGAGGGCACGGCTGGGCTAGGCCTGGGGCTGGGGCAGGGCTAGGTTAAGGCTGGGCTGAGGCCGGGGTTGGGGGCTGGGACTGGGGCTGGGCTGGGGCAGGGCTGGGCTGGGCTAGGGATGGGGCTGGGGACAGGGCTAGGGATGGGGCTGGGGACGGGGCTGGGGACAGGTCTGGGGCTGGGCTGGGGACAAGGCTGGGGCTGGTCTGAGGGTGGGGCTGGGGGCCGGTGGTAGTGTCAGGGCTGGGGCCGGGCTGGGGCTGGGGCTGGGCTGAGGGCAGGGCTGGGGCAGGGCTGGGGCTGGGCTCGGGCCGGGGCTGGGGCTGGGCTGGGGCTGGGGGCTGGGGTCCGGGGGATGGGGGCACGGCTGGGGCTAGGAATGGGGCTGGAGCAGGACTGGGGCTGGGCTGGTGGCAGGGCTGAGGCTGGGCTGGGCTGGGGGCTGGGCTGAGGGCAGGGCTGGGGCAGGGCTGGGGATGGGGTCTGGGATGGGGGCAGGACTGGGGGCTGGGGCTGGAACCAAGGCTTGGGCAGGGGCTGAGGCTGGAGGGCTGGGGCCGAGGCTGGGCTGGGGCTGGTCTTGGGCTAGGGCTGGGCTGGGGGCTTGGGCAGGGGATGGGCTGGGTCTAGGGGCTGGGGCTGTGCTGGTGCTGTGCTGGGAGTGGGGCTGGGGACTAGGGGCAGGGGCAGGGCTGGGGCTGGGCTGGAGCCAGGTCTGGGGCTGGGGGCTGGGGGCTGGGGCTGGGCTGGGGCTGGGCTGGAGCTAGGGCCGGGGGCTGGAACTGGGGCTGGGGCAGGGGGTTGGGGCCGGGGCTGGGCTGGGGATGAGCTGGGGGCAGGGCTGGGGGCTTGGGCTGGGGGCCGGGGCTGGGCTGGGGCTGAGCTGGGGGTGGGGTGGGGGGCTGGAGCAGGGCTAGGACTTGGCTGGGGGCTGGGCTGGTGCTGGGGCTGGGCTGAGGCCTCGTACTGGGCTGGGGCTGGGATGGGGCCGGGTTTGGGGCCGGGGCTGGGGGCAGGGCTGGGGCTGGGCTTGAGCCGGAGCTCGGGTCAGGGCTGGGGCAGGGCTAGGGCAGGGGCTGGAGCAGGTCCGGGGCTGGGCTGGGGATGGGGGTCTGGGGCCGGGGCAGGGGGGCACGGCTGGGGCTGGGGCTGTGGCCAGGGCTGGAGTAGGGCTGGGGCTGGGGCTGAGGGCAGGGATGGGGCAGGGGCTGGGGCTGGGCTGGGGCCGGGGCTGGGGCTGGGCTGGGGCTGGGCTGGGGCTGGGGCTGGGCCGGGGCTGGAACCAAGGCTTGGGCAGGGCTGGGGCTGGGCTCGGGCCGGGGCTGGGGGCTGGGCTGGGGGCTGGGGTCTGGGTCCGGGGATGGGGCACGGCTGGGGCTAGGAATGGGGCTGGAGCAGGACTGGGGCTGGGCTGGTGGCAGGGCTGAGGCTGGGGCTGGGGCTGGGGCTGGGCTGAGGGCAGGGCTGGGGCAGGGCTGGGGATGGGGGTCTGGGATGGGGCAGGACTGGGGCTTGGGGCTGGAACCAAGGCTTGGGCAGGGCTGAGGCTGGAGGCTGGGGCCGAGGCTGGGCTGGGGCTGGTCTTGGGCTAGGGCTGGGCTGGGGCTGGGGCAAGGGTGGGCTGGTGGCTGGGCAGGGGCTGGGGCAGGGCTGGGGCAGGGCTGGGGCTGGGCTGGGGCTGAGCTGGGGGGCAGGGCTGGGCTGGGGGCTTGGGCAGGGGGATGGGCTGGGTCTAGGGCTGGGGCTGTGCTGGTGCTGTGCTGGGAGTGGGCTGGGGACTAGGGCAGGGGCAGGGCTGGGGCTGGGCTGGAGCTAGGGCCGGGGCTGGAACTGGGGCTGGGGCAGGGGTTGGGGCCGGGGCTGGGCTGGGGATGAGCTGGGGCGGGCTGGGGCTTGGGCTGGGGCCAGGGCTGGGCTGGGGCTGAGCTGGGGGTGGGGTGGGGGCTGGAGCAGGGCTAGGACTTGGCTGGGGGCTGGGCTGGTGCTGGGGCTGGGCTGAGGCCTCGTACTGGGCTGGGGCTGGGATGGGGCCGGGTTTGGGGCCGGGGCTGGGGCAGGGCTGGGGCTGGGCTTGAGCCGGAGCTCGGGTCAGGGCTGGGGCAGGGGCTAGGGCAGGGGCTGGAGCAGGTCCGGGGCTGGGCTGGGGATGGGGTCTGGGGCCGGGGGCAGGGGGCATGGCTGGGGCTGGGGCTGTGGCCAGGGCTGGAGTAGGGCTGGGGCTGGGGCTGAGGGCAGGGGATGGGGCAGGGCTGGGGCTGGGCTGGGGCCGGGGCTGGGGCGGGGGCTGGGGCTGGGCTGGGGCTGGGGCAGGGCTGGGGCTGGGCTGGGGGCCGGGGCTTGGGCAGGGTTGGGGCTGGGGCTGGAACCAAGGCTTGAGCAGGGCTGGGGCTGGGCTCGGGCCGGGGCTGGGGCTGGGCTGGGGCTGGGCTGGGGCCGGGGCTTGGGGCAGGGGTTGGGGCTCGGGCTGGAACCAAGGCTTGGGCAGGTCTGTGGCTGGAGGCTGGGGCAGAGGCTGGGCTGGGGCTGGGCTGGGCTGGGGCAGGGCTGGGGCAGGGGCAGGTCTGGGGCCGGGGATGGGGCCGTGAGTGGGGCTTGGCTGGGGCCGGGGCTGGGGCCGGGGGGTGGGGGCTGGGGCTGGGGCTGGGCTGGGGGCAGGGCTGGGGGCTGGGGGCTGGGCTGGGGCAGGTCTGGGCCTGGTCTGGGGATGAGGCTGGGGTGGGGCCGGGCTGGGTCCAGGGCAGGGCTGGGGCTGGGGCAGGGCTGGGCCTGGGCTGGGGATGAGGCTGGGGTGGGGGCCGGGCTGGGTCCAGGGGCAGGGCTGGGGCTGGGGGCAGGGGCTGAGGGCAGGACTGGGGCTAGGGGCTGGGATGGGGCAGGACTGGGACTGGGGCAGGGGCACGGGCCGAGGCTGGGGACAGGGCTAGGGCTGGAGCTACGGCAGGGCTGAGACCAGGCTGGGGCTGGGTTCGGCTCAGTGCTGGGGCTTGGTCCAGGGCTGGGGCTGGGCTGAGGGCACGGCTGGGCTAGGCCTGGGGCTGGGGGCAGGGCTAGGTTAAGGCTGGGCTGAGGCCGGGGTTGGGGCTGGGGGACTGGGGCTGGGCTGGGGCAGGGCTGGGCTGGGCTAGGGATGGGGGCTGGGGACAGGGCTAGGGATGGGGCTGGGGACAGGGCTGGGGCTGGGCTGGGGACAAGGCTGGGGGCTGGTCTGAGGGTGGGGCTGGGGGCCGGGGTAGTGTCAGGGCTAGGGCCGGGCTGGGGCTGGGGCTGGGCTGAGGGCAGGGCTGGGGCAGGGCTGGGGATGGGGTCTGGGATGGGGCAGGACTGGGGCTGGGGCTGGAACCAAGGCTTGGGCAGGGCTGAGGCTGGAGGCTGGGGCCGAGGCTGGGCTGGGGCTGGTCTTGGGCTAGGGCTGGGCTGGGGCTGGGGCAAGGGTGGGCTGGTGGCTGGGCAGGGCTGGGGCAGGGCTGGGGCTGGGCTGGGGCTGAGCTGGGGGGCAGGGCTGGGCTGGGGCTTGGGCAGGGGATGGGCTGGGTCTAGGGCTGGGGCTGTGCTGGTGCTGTGCTGGGAGTGGGCTGGGGACTAGGGCAGGGGCAGGGCTGGGGCTGGGCTGGAGCCAGGTCTGGGGCTGGAACTGGGGCTAGGGCCGGGGCTGGAACTGGGGCTGGGGCAGGGGGTTGGGGCCGGGGCTGGGCTGGGGATGAGCTGGGGCAGGGCTGGGGCTTGGGCTGGGGGCCGGGGCTGGGGCTGGGGCTGAGCTGGGGGTGGGGTGGGGGGCTGGAGCAGGGCTAGGACTTGGCTAGGGGCTGGGCTGGTGCTGGGGCTGGGCTGAGGCCTCGTACTGGGCTGGGGGCTGGGATGGGGCCAGGTTTGGGGCCGGGGCTGGGGCAGGGCTGGGGCTGGGCTTGAGCCGGAGCTCGGGGTCAGGGCTGGGGCAGGGCTAGGGCAGGGGCTGGAGCAGGTCCGGGGCTGGGCTGGGGATGGGGGTCTGGGGCCGGGGCAGGGGGCATGGCTGGGGCTGGGGCTGTGGCCAGGGCTGGAGTAGGGCTGGGGCTGGGGCTGAGGGCAGGGATGGGGGCAGGGCTGGGGCTGGGCTGGGGCCGGGGCTGGGGCTGGGCTGGGGCTGGGGCAGGGCTGGGGCTGGGCTGGGGGCCGGGGCTTGGGCAGGGTTGGGGCTGGGGCTGGAACCAAGGCTTGAGCAGGGCTGGGGCTGGGCTCGGGCCGGGGCTGGGGCTGGGCTGGGGCTGGGCTGGGGGCCGGGGGCTTGGGCAGGGTTTGGGGCTCGGGCTGGAACCAAGGCTTGGGCAGGTCTGTGGCTGGGGGCTGGGGCCGAGGCTGGGCTGGGGCTGGGCTGGGCTGGGGCAGGGCTGGGGCCGGGGATGGGGCCGTGAGTGGGGCTTGGCTGGGGCCGGGGCTGGGGCCGGGGTTGGGGCTGAGGCTGGGTCCAGGGCTGGGGATGGGCGGTGGCTGGGGCTGGGGCTGGGCTGGGGGCAGGGCTGGGGCTGGGGCTGGGCTGGGCTGGGGGAACGGATGGGGCTGTGGCTGGGGCTGGGGCTTGGGCTGGGGCAGGTCTGGGCCTGGGCTGGGGATGAGGGCTGGGGTGGGGCCGAGCTGGGTCCAGGGCAGAGGCTGGTCTGGGGCTGGGGCTAGGCTGGGGCAGGGCTGTGGCTGGGGCTGGGGCTTGGGCTGGGGCAGGTCTGGGCCTGGTCTGGGGATGAGGCTGGGGTGGGGCCGGGCTGGGTCCAGGGCAGGGCTGGGGCTGGGGCAGGGCTGGGCCTGGGCTGGGGATGAGGCTGGGGGTGGGGCCGGGCTGGGTCCAGGGCAGGGCTGGGGCTGGGGCAGGGCTGGGCCTGGGCTGGGGATGAGGCTGGGGTGGGGCTGGGGCTGGGGTCGGGCTAGGGCTGGGCTGGGGGCAAGGATTGGGCTGGGGCTGGGGCTGGGGCTGGGTCTGGGGCGGGGACTGGGGCAGGGCTAGGACTGGGGCTGGGCTGGGGCCGAGTCTGGGGCCAGGGCAGGGGCAGGGCTGGGGCAGGGCTGGAACTGGGGCTGGGCTGGAGCCAAGGTTGGGGCTGGGGCTGGGCTGGTGGTGAGGGTGGGGCTGGGGCTGGGGCTGGGGCTGCGGACAGGGCTGGGGCTAGGGCTGAGGTAGGGGTAGGGCTGGGGCTGGATTGGGGCCAGGGCTGGGGCAGGACTAGGCTTGAGGCTGGGCCTTGGGCTGGGGCTGGGTTGGCGCAGGGCTGGGGCTGGGGCTGGAACCAAGGCTCGGGCAGGGCTGGGGCTGGGGCTGGAGCCAGGGCTGGGGCAGGAGCCAGGGCTGGGGAAGGGCTGAGGTCAGGCCTGGGGCTGGGGCTGGGGCAGGGCTGGGGCTAGGCTGAGGCTGGGCCTGGGGCTGGGCTGTGGCTGGGGCTGGGGACAGGGCTGGGGCCAGGCTGGGTCTGGGGCTGGGCTGGGGCAGGACTGGGACTGGGGCAGGGGCACGGGCCGAGGCTGGGGACAGGGCTAGGGCTGGAGCTAGGGCAGGGCTGGGGCCAGGCTGGGGCTGGGTTCGGCTCAGGGCTGGGGCTTGGTCCAGGGCTGGGGCTGGGCTGAGGGCAGGGCTGGGCTAGGGCTGGGGCTGGGTCAGGGCTGGGCTAGGGCTGGGGCTTGGGCAGGGCTGGGGCCGAGGCTTTGGCTGGGGCTGGGCTGGGGCTGGGGCTGGGCTGGGGCTGGGGCAAGGGTGGGCTGGTGGCTGGGCAGGGCTGGGGCAGGGCTGGGGCTGGGGCTTGGGCAGGGGATGGGCTGGGTCTAGGGCTGGGGCTGTGCTGGTGCTGTGCTGGGAGTGGGCTGGGGACTAGGGCAGGGGCAGGGCTGGGGCAGGGCTGGGGCTGGGCTTGGGCCAGGTCTGGGGCTGGAGGCTGGGGCCGGGGCTGGGCTGGGGCTGGGCTGGAGCTAGGGCCAGGGCTGGAACTGGGGCTGGGGCAGGGGTTGGGGCCGGGGCTGGGCTGGGGCTGAGCTGGGGGTGGGGTGGGGGCTGGAGCAGGGCTAGGACTGGGCTGGGGGCAGGGCTGGTGCTGGGGCTGGGCTGAGGCCTCGTACTGGGCTGGGGATGGGGATGGGCTGGGGGCTGGGGTCGGGGCTGAGGGCTGGGCTCGGGCTGGGGGCAGGGCTGGAGCCGGGGCTGGGGCCCAGACCGGGGCTGGGCAGTGTCTGAGCTGATGCTGGGGTTTGGCTGGAGCTGGGCTGGAGCTGGGCTGGGGGCTGGGCTGGGGCTGGGGCAGGGCTGGGGAAGGGTTTGGGGCTGGGCTGGAGCCGGGGCTGGGGCTGGGGCTGGGCTGGGTCTAGGGCTGGGGCTGTGCTGGTGCTGTGCTGGGGGTGGGCTGGGGACTAGGGCTGGGGCAGGGCTGACGCAGGGCTGCGGCTGGGCTGGGGCCAGGGCTGGGGCTGGAGGCTGGGGCTGGGGCTGGAACTGGGGCTTGGGCAGGGGTTGGGGCCGGGGCTGGGCTGTGGCTTGTACTGGGCTGGGGCTGGGCTAGGGCTGAGTTTGGGGCCGGGGCTGGGGCAGGGCTGGGGCTGGGATTGAGCCGGAGCTCGGGTCAGGGCTGGGGCAGGGCTGGGGCAGGGGCTGGAGCCTGAGCTGGGCTGGGGCTGGGCTGGGGCTAGGGCCGGGGCTGGGCTGGGGCCGGGGCTGGGGCTGGAACCAAGGCTTGGGCAGGGCTGGGGCTGGGCTCGGGCCGGGGCTGGAACCGGGGCTGGGGCTGGGCTGGGGCCAGGGCATGGGCAGGGTTGGGGCTGGGCTGGGGCCAGGTCTGGGGCTGGAGCCTGGGGCCGGGGCTGGGCTGGGGCTGGACTGGGGAGTAGAGCTGGGCCAGGGCTGGGGCAGGGCTGGGGCTGGGCTGGGTCAGGGCTGGGTCAGGGCTGGGGCAGGGCTGGGGCAGGGCTGGGGCTGGGCTGGGGGCTGGGGCAGGGGCCGGGGCCGGGGGACAGGGCTGGGGCCAGAGCTGGGGCAGGGCTGGAGCCGGGGCTTGGCCAGGGCTGGGGCCGGGGGTTGTGTTGAGGCCGAGCTGGGGTTGGGGCTGGGCTAGGGCTTGGGCGGGGGCTGGGGCAGGGCTGGAGCTGTGCTGGGGCTGGGGCTAGGCTGGGGCTGTGCTGGGGGCTGGGTCCGGGATTGGGGCAGGGCTGGGGCCGGGGCTTGGTCTGAGGCAGGGCTGGGGGCTGGGCTGTGACTGGGCATGGCTGGGCTGGAGGCTGGACTGGGGCTGGGGCAGGACTGGGGCAGGGCTGGGGCTGGGCTGGGGGCTGGAGGCTGGGGCTGGGGCTGGGCTGGGGCTGGGCTGGGGCTAGGGCTGGGCTGGGGCTGGGGCAGGGGCCGGGGCTGGGGACAGGGCTGGGGCCAGAGCTGGGGCAGGGCTGGGCTAGGACTGGGGCCGGGGCTATGCTGGGCTTTGGGCTGGGGCTGGGGGGCAGGGCTGGGCTGGGGGCATGGCTGGGGCTGGGTTGGGGGCAGGGCTGGTGTGGTGGGTTTGGAAGGGGTAAGGCCAAGAAGCCTCCTCCCTTCCCCCTTGTAAAGTAAAAGGGAAAAAAAAATTGAAGGGAAAGGAAAAAAATCTCGCAAGCTGAATTAGCAAAGCAGTGGAGCTATATTTACAAAGCAGTGTAGGGTATGCAGGGGAATATTTACAAATTTACAATATCTACAATATATACAAAGATATACAACAGAGTAACACAGAAATGAGAGTGACCCCCCCTCTTGACAGAGGGGGTTCCCCACCTCCGCTCTCCCCTCTCTCACCCCCTTTCCCCAGAGTGGGATAGAAAGAGAGAGAAAAGAGAGGAAAAAAAAATGTTAGAAGCAGTTTGTGTTAATTGGAAAGGAGTTAATATACAGGCCTGGTATCTTGTTTTCAAGGCCGAGGCCTTGGCAGAAAGCCCAGCACAGAAAGCTGCTGCACGGAGAAGAGGCGGAAGCAAGACTGAAGATAGGGTGCTGGAAAAACCCAGTATAGTCCCAGCTCAGAAGGTGCTTCCTCCCACTTCACCAATGAAATTAGTTTAGACTATTCCTTCCGTTTACCAACTTCCGTCCACCATATTCCCTTTCTTAAGGGGGCAGCGTCAACCGGCCACAGTCCACCCCTTCTAAACAATTTCATTGGCTGTTCATACTGTCCATCCAATCCAAAAATGATATTTACAGTTCGTGAGTAAAGTTCATAGTCCATTCCGGCTATGCTCAGATGTAGATGATTCAAAAGTCCAAGAAAATCAGAAAATGAAAAAAATGGAAAACAGTTCATTTCTTCACTGCCAACCACTCTTCTTCCAGTTCTTTAGCCAACCCCATAGAGCATTGGCTACCATCCATGAGTCGGTGTAGAGATAAAGCTTTGGCCATCTCTCACGTTCAGCCACGTCGAGAGCTAGCTGGACAGCTTTTACCTCTGCAAACTGACTGGATTCTCCTTCTCCATCTTTCGCCTCTGCAACTCGGCGTGTTGGACTCCACACTGCAGACTTCCACCTTCTCTTGTTCCCAACAAGACGACAGGAACCATCTGTGAACAAAGCATATTTCTTTTCATCATCAGAAAGGTCATTGTAAGGAGGAGCTTCCTCAGCACGAGTTACTTTCTCCTCTGGAGGCTTGGCATAGTTGATACCTTCAGGCCAACTTGAGATCACCCCCACTAGACCAGGTCTTTCAAGATTTCCCATTCGAGCTCTCTGTGTTATCAGAGCCATCCACTTAGACCAGGTTGAGTCTGTGGCATGATGTGGTGTGGATCCTTTGCCTTTGAACATCCAATTCAAAACTGGTAATCTGGGAGCTAAAAGAAGTTGTGATTCAGTTCCAATCACTTCAGAAGATGCTTTTACTCCTTCATAGGCAGCTAAAATTTCTTTCTCTGTTGGAGTATAATTAGCCTCTGAACCTCTGTAACCTCGACTCCAGAAACCAAGAGGTCGTCCACGGGTCTCACCTGGAGCTTTTTGCCACAAGCACCAGGTTGGACCATTGTCACTTGCAGCCGTGTACAAAATGTTCCTAATGTCTGCACCATCTCGGACAGGTCCCAGACCCATTGCTTGAATTACCTCTTGCTTTATCTGGTCAAAGGCTGCTTGTTGTTCAGGTCCCCAGTGGAAATGGTTTCTCTTTCGAGTCACATCATACAGAGGTTTCACAATCTGACTGTATCCAGGAATGTGCAGTCTCCAAAATCCCACTATCCCCAAGAAACGTAGGGTCTCTTGCTTGTTGGTGGGATTTGCCATGGTAGAGACTCTATTCACCACATCCACTGGAATGTGTCGGCGTCCATCTTGCCACCGCACTCCCAGAAACTGAATCTCTGTGGTAGGTCCTTTCACTTTGTCTCGCTTGATGGCAAAACCTGCATTCAGAAGAATGTCAATGATTTTGTTACCTTTCTCTAAGACTTCCTCAGCAGTTTTACGCCAGACGATAATGTCATCGATGAACTGGATGTGTTCTGGAGCACTGCCTTTCTCCAGAGCATCGTGGATCACTGCATGACAGATGCTTGAGCTGTGGATCCAGCCCACTGGCAGCCTGTTGAAAGTGTACTGGATTCCTCTCCAGGTGAAAGCAAACTGAGGCCTGCATTCCTCTGCTATGGGAATAGAGAAAAATGCATTAGCAATGTCTATGGTAGCATACCATTTGGCCTCTTTGGATTCCAGCTCATACTGCAGTTCCATCATGTTTGGTACTGCTGCACTCATAGGTGGTGTTACTTCATTTAGGGCTCGGTAGTCTACCGTCAGACGCCAGTCTCCATTCTGCTTCCGCACAGGCCACACTGGACTGTTGAAAGGTGAATGAGTTTTGCTGACGACTTTCTGACTCTCCAACTGACGAATCAGATTCTGAATGGGCAACAAAAAGTCACGGTTGGTTCTGTATTGTCTGTGATGCACAGTCTGAGAAGCAACCGGCAATTTAATGTCCTGTATCTTATGTTGTCCCACAACTGCAGATTCATCGGAAAGTTCAGGTCTGGCAGACAGCTTCAATTTTTGTCCATCAATTTCTATAGAAGCTACTCCAAAAGCCCATTTGTAACCTCTAGGGTCTTTGAAACGCCCTTCTCTCAGAAAATCAATTCCCAAAATACAAGGTGCGTCAGGTCCGGTCACAACTGTATGCTTCCTCCCTTGTTTACCAGTTAAACTTATATTAACCTCTACCTTACTTAACTCTTGAGATCCACCAGTGACTCCCAGAATAGTTATAGACTCTGATCCCTGATAATTTGATGGTATTATGGTGCACTGAGCTCCTGTGTCAACCAAGGCCCTGTACTTCCGAAATTGTGAAGTGCCAGGCCACTGGATGTACACATCCCAATAGATTCTGTTATCTCTGTTGTCCCTCTCCTCCCCCTGTCGGGAGGCAGGGCACCCCTAGTTATGGGGAACATGCCTGCATGTGCATTGCGCACAGTGTGCAGTGTTATAGCTTTGCATATTACAACTGGAGCCACTGTTGGAGCCACTGTTGGAGCTACTAGAGTTGTTATGGGGAACTGTAGAAGTAACAGCTACCCTTCTGGTATTGCTACCCTCGGGTTCTGCCACTTTGCAGTTCCCTCAGTCTCCTGAAAAGATTACAAGTTGGTTGGCCATCCCAGCGGTTCATGTTCTCACCAAACTGATCATGCAGAGTTATCCAAATAGTTAACTCTCTTATGCCACAAGACATAGTTTTAATGGCCGAAATCAAAGAAACGCGTGTCATGCTATCCTCCAATTGTCTCATTTGATCACTGAATTGGCCAACTGTTGGAGAAGCTCCACCATAATTTCTTGACACAATTCTGCTTGCCAGAATGTTTGCATAATTAGAAGGAGCAAGTTTGATGATCTTTTTAGCAAGACCAATACCCACAGGAATGTCATCAGGATTCAGAGTTTCATGTTCACCATAGAGTAGCTCTCTAACAGCAAATTCTCTCAAGCGCTTAATTCCCTCATCTATGGTAGTCCAGGGTTTAGGATTCCATGGAAGATCATCTCGGGAAGGGTATCTCAGGGCAACTGCCATTAAAAGGCGTATCCACAGATTAACCTTACCGAGAGCCCTTCCTAGATGTCTATCTATTCCATTATCCCTTGAGAGACTTCCTAACTGAGCTGCTGACTTGTCTCCAACTGTTAGAGCTGGAGCACCTGTATCATAACATCTACAAAGCCAAGCTAGAACTGGCTCCTTATCTGCCCTGGTGTAATCTTTACGGACATTTCTTATCTCTTCACGGGGTGACGAACACTCAGTCATGTCATCTTGTAGCTCCTCCCCCTCAACTTGTTGCCCTAATAATCCTCCTGCCATTATCTCAAGGATCTCTTTAAGCTGAGAACCACCTTTGCCCGCTCCTATCCTAGCTGCATCTCTATCCCGCTTTGCTCTCACTAGGTCAGCTAGATCTTTAAAACAAATCTTCTCTTCCTCCTCAGCAGGATTTCTTAGAGTAGAGGGCCCCTCACCAGGATCAGTCTTCTGCTCTTCTTCTCCATCATCTTTGATCTTTCCACTTCTAGTCTTTAAAACAGCCACCTTAACTGGAGCTGTGCTTGAATTTACAGCCACCTTAATAGAAGCTGACAGGTCCTGAGATAAATCAGCTGCTGGGGCAGTGACTTCCGGTCCCACCGAGAGAGTGGGCAGAAATGACGTTGCTTCGTTAATGGCCGACGGAGAAGAAGGAGAAGGAGAAGGAGTAGATGCCATGTTGATACCAGCCGATGCCCTTGGCAGCTTGCCAGAATCAGCGGCAAAGTCATTCAGAGCTGCTTTACCAATTAACTTCTTAGCCCTCTTTTTAACTGACACAGATTCTCCACATTCTTCATCACTAGATGTCTCTGGGACTGACCCAGAGCCACAGCGTTTTCTTTTTGATCTAGTTTTAATAACAAAACACAGTCTGGATACCTTCCTCTCCCGACGCAGAGAATACAATGAATACACATTAGTTATCACCAGCAGCAGGATTATACACATCACATAAATCACCTTTGGATCCCAGCCATCACCTAAAGTTACTCTCTCCTCCAGCGGAATCTTAAAACCCTTTATCTCAATTGGGAGAGTGGTGGAGGTAACATTTCTGTATCTCGCTGGATATAATAAATCAATACATTTTCCATACCATAATCTAACTCTATACATAACCCGCAGATTAATTGTCCACACCAAATATTTACCCAGGTAATCCAAAATCAAACCCAAACAATATCTGTAAACCAGAGCCCCAAAAATTAAAAAGAATAATCGTTCTATGAACCACAACACCTTCATGTTTGCTAATCTGGCTATGAAACACTAAATCAATAAAGTAATAAATTAAGCTAATTATCTGCCCCACATTGGTGCGCCAAGAAAATAATGTCATAGGGTTGAAGGAAAGGCCAGGCCCTTCCCCCCCCCCCCTACTGTGAGTACAGGGAAGAAAATTGAAGGGAAAGAAAGTTGAAAGGGAAAAAAAAAACTCACAGCCAGATTAGCAAAGGAGTGGGTGCTGTATATTTACAAAGCAGTTTAGGGAACGCAGGGAAATATATACAGAATTTACAGTATTTGCAATATATGCAGAAATATACAACAAAGTAACACAGAAATGAGAGTTCCCTCCTCTGCTGAGGGGGGGGTTCCCCACCTCTGCTCCCCCTTCTCTCCCCCTTTCCCCAGAGAGGGTTAGAAAGAGAGAAAAAGAGAGAAAAACAGTTGTTAATTGGAAAGCAGTTAATACAGGCCTTGCAGTTTATAATTTTCAAGGTCAAGCCTGGCTGAAAGCCCAGAAAAGCTGTGAGCTGCAAGCCACCGAAGGAGGGGAAGACAGACTGACCAGAAAACTGCTGTACTCCCAGTTCTAAAGGTGCTTCCCCCAATCTACCAATGAAATTTGTTTAGATCCGTCTTTCGTTTACAAACATCCGACCACAATATTCCCTTTCTTAAGGGGACAGCCTCAAACGGTCACAGGAGGGCTTGCGGGTGCTTTGCCCTCCCTGCAGGGTGTTTTCCCCCCAGGGAAACTGAGTCTGTTCCACTCCCCCTCCCTGCCCAGTTAGGGTATAAAAAGCAGGACATTGCAGTCATTAGGCCTTCGCTTTGGCTCCTGCCTTTCCTGGACAAGAGCTGCTGCAGCTGCTTTCCTACTCTTCTGCCATGTGGTTGGGCCTGATCCTTCTCCCTGATGCCTCTGTGAGTCTTCAGAGAGAGAGAGACTGGGTTTGTATTTTTTTTCCCCCCTCCCATCCATCCTTGTTCCTTGCCCTTGTGAACCTTACCTCTCTACTTCCAAGCCAACTCCAAATTATTGCTTGGTGGATTTGCTCCTTACCTTTCCTTTTTTTTTCTCCTCTCTGTTGGGAGGGTGGAGGGGAGAGCAGGGGAGAGATTCTCAGCCTTGCCCCCATCTGAGCTCTTAACTCCCAGTTGAAGCTCAAACCACTACACTAATATATGTGAGGACAGAAAATTTAGTGGCTACAAAACAGAATGTGGTATAATTTATAACTGAGATTATAGGATTTGATTGCCTGATGCAAGAAGTTCTTTTCATAGTTACAACATCCTTGTTGAAACCACACAGGCATACGTAAGTGTCCCTGTTTAGTCATGTTAGTGTGGATGGAATAGAAACTACAAAATACACCTGGCTGGGTGCTGGCATTTTTGAAGGTAATGACAAGTATTCAAAGCAAAACAAAGATGTTATGTAGCCTCTCAGCTACACTTCCTAGTATGTCAGTGACAGATAGTGGCACACCATGCTGCAGACCACAGTAAGAAAGAATGGAGAAGCCAAACTGCCTTTGCATTCAGAATTCAAAACTGATCCACAACAGCAGCAAGACAAAATCAGGTTCTGTTTAACATGGCTATGTGTATTAACTGCTGACCTTGCTGAAGGCAAGTGATTCCTCTTTACTATCACATGACTGAATTCAGAATAGAATAGAATAGAATAGAATAGAATAGAATAGAATAGAATAGAATAGAATAGAATAGAATAGAATAGACCAGGTTGGAAGAGACCTTTGAGATCATCGAGTCCAACCTATCATCCAACACCATCTAATGAACTAAACCATGGCACCAAGCACCCCATCCAGTCTCTTCCTAAACACCTCCAGTGATGGCGACTCCACCACCTCCCTGGGCAGCCCATTCCAATGGCCAATCACTCTCTCTATGAAGAAATTCTTCCTAACATCCAGCCTAAAACTCCCCTGATGCAGCTTGAGAAGGTATGGAGAAATGTAGAGTTTATGTGTATGTGCAGTCACATTTCCTCAGCCTTGAGTAATAATGCTTGAACCATCAACAACAAGCAAATACTTTTTAGAATCTTCTTATGGATTTTTTTTTCTCGCTTTCTCTCTATTTTTAATTTATTTATTCCCCCCCCCCCCCCCCCCCCCAGTGTTTTATTCTTAAACTTTTCTACCTTTTCTTTTGGGTCATTCCAAACAAAACCTAGAGATTCTATACTCTATACTTATATCACGAATCAATTTTCTTTTCTGCTCTAACAAGGCTGTGGGAAGATTTTACTCTGAGACTTCATTATCACGGAAGCACTGTGTTGGAGCTGCTCTAATGAAGCAGATGATACCAACCTGACTGAACAAGGAGGGACTGCAATGTGACTATACAGGAAGAATAACTGCATAAGAAGATGTAGCTAAGCTAACAGAAGATTCTTCACATCTAATGTTTCAAAGATATATGGATTAATTTCAATCTGGATTCCATATAGTTATAGAGTGAAGGATGAGAACAAAACTTTATACTCACTGTCACTACTCCCATTTGTGCACTTGTCACGTTTCAAGTCTTTGTTGTGATATAAACTTGTTCCTCCAGAAGTAGAGCCACATCTTTCTCTACTTTTGCTGCTTTACAACTCACCAGTTAGGCTATGTCCCTGCTGTGACTTTAGCAGAACAGAAAGCTGGGAAGCACTGTCACCTTTATGCATGTTTATTGGTCAAGTATTTTTGCTCTGTGTTGAGGTAAGTACTTAGGAGTACTCAGCACCAGAACAAGAGGACAGTCTCAAGCTGCACCAGGGGAAGTTTAGGCTTGAGGTGAAGAGAAAGTTCTTCACCAAGAGAGTCATTAGCCATTGGAATGTGCTGCCCAGGGAGGTGGTGGAGTCACCATCCCTGGAGGTGTTCAAGAGGGGATTGGATGTGGCACTTGGTGCCATGGTTTAGTCATGAGGTCTGTGGTGACAGGTTGGACTTGATGATCTTTGAGGTCTCTTCCAGCCTTGGTTATTCTATGATTTTGTGAGATTCTGTACTTTTCTCAGAAGTAACTGTGGGATTTTATTTCGTTTTTGAAATCATCAATGTTCTTTCTCACATTATTATAAAATGTTAAAAAATATTGTCTCATTTATGAAACCTGTGTAGATACCTTACTGTATCAAAACAGACTAGACTAGACTAGACTAGACTAGAATAAACCAGGTTGAAAAAGACCTATGAGATGACCGAGTCCAACCTCTGCCCATCTGTCCAGCCTGTGAAGGCCCCTCTGTGGAGATGAATCCAGTGACTTTGGGCACCTGGCAAGTCCATTTCAAAAGCAGAAGAGATTCTTCCATTAGTTCAGATAAGCACCAAAAGCTCTGTAGACCAGTTTCATTGGAGAATCCTCAGCTGGAGAGGACAGAGACCTTTTGTGCTTGTTCTTCATTTATTCTGAGTCCACTGAATCTTTTTCAGCACTTTTAGAAGACAAAGCCTCAACTCTCTCCTTTTTCATGTACTTAGGACTCTTGCCTTCAGGAGCAAGTTGTATCTCCATGATAATTTAGCCCTAAAAATTTCAAGCATCCATTACATATTCCTCTTGGGCCTTGTCTTGACTCAAAAGAAAAAAAACACCAGTGTGTGAAGAGCAACTGAGTGAACAGTGCAGTTTTGGTTCTTATAGATAGAAAGTCAAGTTTTTCACTGTGAACACAGCAGTTTTTTGGTCACAGCAGTTTTTTGTCACACATTATAGCTGACACTATGATTCATGGATTAGGTCTTGAAACTGGTTCCCTACTTTCTTCCAGGGGGAAAACTCCTGGTAAATGTTAATGGTTTAGCAGTGGAACATTTTACAAGTAACTCTCATCATGGAGAGTTATTAAGTGTGGCATATTAAGGGCAAGGACCCCCAAGGTATCTAGGAAGAAGATTTGATGATGCCTGTTCTTCAGTTCCCACAGTTAAGGGCAGCAAAGGTCTACGTCTAGATCCTGCTGATATTCATAGAATTGTGATAATGCAAATCCTGTGACTTGCAGTACAAGAGTTTTTGAATATAGAAATGGCAGCTAAGTTGTTCAGCAGTTGCAGTTGTTGGGTTTTATTACATTATCACAGTATCACAGTATATTAGAGGTTAGAAGGGACCTCCAGAGATCATTTGGTCCAACCCCTCTGCCAGAGAAGGATCACTTAGGATAGTCCACACAGGAATACATCCAGGTGGGTTTTGAATGTGTCCAGAGAAGGAGACTCCACAACCTGTCTGGGCAGCCTGTTCCAGTGCTCCATCACCCTCACTGTAAAGAAGTTTCTCTTCATTTTGTGGCACAATCTTCTGTGACCAAGCTTGAAACTGTTGTTTCTTGTCTCATTAGTGCACACCATTGCAAAGAGCTTGGACCCCTCCACTTAACACCCACCCCTCAGATATTTGTATACATTGATGAGATCTCCTCTCAATCTTCTCATCTCAAGACTAAACAGCCCCAGGGAGGTGGTTGACGCCCCGTCTCTGGAGGTGTTTAAGACCAGGCTGGATGAGGCTCTGGCCAGCCTGAACTAGTGTGGGGTGTCTGTCCCTGCCCATGGCAGGGGGTTGGAACTACATGATCCTTGTGGTCCCTTCCAACCCTGAATGATACTATGATCTCAGCCTCTCTTCATAGGGGAGATGCTCAAGTCCCCTAATCATCCTTGTGGTTCTCCATTGGATTCTCTCCAGCAGTTCTCTGTCTCTTGAACTGGGGACCCCAAAACTGAGCACAGTATTCCAGGTGTCGCCTCAGCAGGACAGAGTAGAGGGGGAGAAGAACCAACCTCCCTAGACCTGTTTCTCATATCAAGCATTTTCTTAGATAATTAAATAGAAAGAATAATCTCAATATTACTCCAGTTTGTGTTGGTGGATCAGTTGAATATTTTTTCTTAATACTAGAACTGGCTGCTTGATACACATTCAGAAAGAATACTGCACCTTTAAGGAAAAAAAAATGTCAGGAGAGAGTGTCTCTGCAATTTCTGCATGTAAAGAAAAATGAGTGAAACACTGTGATCACATTTTCCACTAGACACTGAATCATCTCTGTTTGAAGCCAGCAAGATGTCTGGCCAACATATTCTTCCATAGTGTAGATATTTTCATAGCCTTGGGGCAGATTTACAAAAGTGCTTTGGGAAAAAAGATTTATTTTTGAGATTTTTAACAGTGCAGACAGTTTCTGACTTCCTTAGGTTCTTAAATAAATGTGTAGGTATGGCACTGGAGGCTATTAGACCCTTTGAGATAGGAAATCCTATATTTTTCCTCTTTTTACTTAAAAGTTTTCAAGGCTGGACAGTTCCATTAGAAAATCTATGCAAGATTTTATGTAGAAGTGTAATTTAAGAAGCAGAATAAATACGCTTCTAACAATGGCAAGATGGTGCTGTCAGGCAGATAATAATTTCTTTCATCTCAAAGACTTGCCTCTGTTTAATTTTCAAATGTGCTTATGTCTCGGTCTGGAGAGGGAAAGAGACTCAGTTCTTTTGAATATTCCTGTGTTGTGAAATTAGAGGCACAAACGAGGCCAAAATATCAACAGCTAGACTAAGCATTACATAAATAAAGTGGATGAATCAGAAAGGGAGAGGGAGAAAATAGAGAGGGAGAGAGAGAAGACAGAGAGGGAGAGAGAGAAGACAGAGAAGAAGAAAGGAATTATAGTACCACACCTCTCATCCCCCCAAGACAGTTTGAGAATGTGGAGGAAAGGTGCTGCAGGAGATGTTGGGTTTGTAGAGAAAGGGTGTGAGGCTTTGGCTGGAGAAAAGATGTGGTTCTCTGGGCAGCCTTTTCAGCTCCATAAGTTGCAGCAGGCGGAATTTAGGACACAGAGAGAGGGTTCAGTCTGCTTCTTCCAGCTTCCACGGCCTCTTTTCTCCAGAGCAGCATTGTCCTGGGCTTTTCCTTCTCTCGTGCTTTCTTTCTCAGTGGCATGGTCTTTCTTCTGTGTTTTCCTTCATCTCCATTTTTCTTCTGCATTTTTCTTCTCCTGAGCCAGTAGTCGCTCAAGTCTTTTATACAGTCTTTAGTCCTTAGGTATGTGTCCAAGTATTCTCCCTCAGGAAATCAGGGGCCAGGCCTTAGGTAAATATCCAGGTATCGTTCCCCAGGAAATCTTTCTGTGCATTCCTGTGTGTTTGGGCAGGGGTCTGAACGGAGGGGGGAGGCCTCCACCTCCTCCTTCTCCACCTACATGCCCCCACACTCATTACATATCAGGAAACAGGTGGTGAATCCATTGTCTCACCCTTTCCAGGGTACTTGATGGGTGGAGATTATCTTGTCCTGAAGGCGTGGTGGCTGGGTCCTTGGGTCCATCATTGTAGGCCAGCTGCAGTCCAGTGTTATCATGATGCAATCGCAAGGTGATTTGCATCCAGCATTGGTAGACAGGATTCCTACATGATCTTTGCACCTTCCTTCCAGTGGCTCTGCCCAACACATATTGTCTGGGCAAGCAGCAAGTGATTTTTTCTTTGTTGAGTCACACCCACCAGGAGAGACAAGAGTCTCTCACAGCTTAGTACATATTTAGAATGGATTTCCAGCTGAAAAGAGCAGCGTGGGAAAGGAAAACAAGAAAAACTGAGTCGGGACAATATTTTCGTCCCTGCATTTGCAACTTAAATGACAAACTGAAGAGGAGCAGCAGAAATGCAGATGAGATCAGAAAGGGATAATTACAATTTCAAATGATAGACTGTGTAATTTTTTAATTTTACTTTTTAATTTTATTATTTTTATATTCCTCACTGCATCAGTAAAATTTTATTCACTGATAAAACCATCTGTGTCACTGGGGCCTTTCTGTGCACACTTTGGCAGGACTAGGGTAAGCATGCAGTGATGGTGGGATAGGTGTCTGCTTTCAGACAATGAACAATGGAGTGTGTGCTCAGGCCTTCTCTGGAAGAGGAGAAAGGAAGAAAAGAATGGAGAGAGGTGAGACGACTGACCTCTCCACACACTTCTGAGTCATGAAATACTAATAAAACAATTGGTTTATTGGGGTTCCTTTGGTGTAGATTTAAAAGATCATTTAGATGTGAAAGAGAATTTTCTGTTTTGTTAATTTTCGTGCCTAGAAGTAAATTTCTTCAATCAGAAACTTTCTTCTTTTTTAATCTACTGGAAACAACATAGAATTTTACTTAGAGAAGGAGAAAGCCAGTAATCTGGTCTTGGACACAACATCTGGCAGTAGCATTTCCAACTGTAAAGTTTTAAACCTGCTTTAGAGAATATGAGAGATAACATAACAGAACACAGCACATTTCGTTTTATAATTCACAAGGTTAAGTAATAGATGCACAAGGGAAAACTAAACAGAAAAAAAAATAAAAGGTCTAAATTTGCCATTGGGTTACACAGTTGAGAATTCCATTAGAACAGAATAGAATAGAATGAACCAAGTTGGAAGAGACCTTCAAGATCATCGCATCCAACCCATCGTCCAACCTCACCTAATCAACTAAACCATGGCACCAAGCACCCTATCAAGTCTCCTCCTAAAAACCTCCAGTGATGGTGACTCTACCACCTCCCTGGGCAGCCCATTCCAAAGGGCAATCACTCTCTCTATGAAGAATATCTTCCTAAGATCCAGTCTGAACCTCCCCTGACACAGCTTGAGACTGTGTCCTCTTGTTCTGGTGCTGGGTGCCTGGGAGAAGAGACCAGCCCCTGCCTGTCTACAAACTCCCTTCAGGTAGTTGTAGAGAGCAATAAGGTCTTTGCTGAGCCTCCTCTTCTCCAGGCTAAGCAACCCCAGCTCCCTCAGCCTCTCTTCATATTACTCCCAGCTGCTGCTGTTACTCTGTGTGAAAGCTATACCCTTGCCTTCTCAAGAGGACAAGCTCTTTGAGGAAAGCAGAAAGTGTCTATGGAAGGTTTCTGGGCAAGAAAGAACAACAGGCTACTGACACTAGAAGGATGGCCTCGTGATAAAGAAGAGCTGACTGCGGCAAACAACCTGAAGTGCGAGACAGGAGAATGCTTTCCTCCATGCTGGAGAATCTCAGCCTGATATGGGATGAAGATAATAATGGACAGCTGCATATCAAAGGAGAAAACTCAATTAGCAGCATTGGTGCAAGAATGTCAGGGAATTGCTTAGCCTGCTCAATTTTTGCTATATAAACTGCTTGTTCTGTAGCAATAAATGAGTTCTGCTTCACCAACAAGGGAGTCCATGCTTGCATTCTGAAAGTGTGTTTCACTCCTCAACATTCTTTCAACATCAGGTTTGTACAGGACTAGGCTGTGAGAGGTACCTGTTTTTGCTTTTTTCGTCTCTGCTTTCATCTTTGCATAGTTGTGTTTGAGGCTAGGTTGCATTTTCCCACCATGAAAATACCTTAGCATAAAATTCAACGGCCTGTTTAGTTTCTGTGTAATTAGCATGCTATTATCAAACATGGTATTAAATCATGTGAATTTCATAATTCAGAATGGAGTCTGACCTGGCTTCAGACAAAGTAGTAGCTGCTTGCAGTGCACTCTCAGGAGTTAGAAAAAGGGAGAAAACGTCTGCCATGCCAGAGCAGAACAATACAGCTCCAATGGAGTATGAGGAAGAGGACCATTAACAGAAAAGCTGTCATGGAGGCAGTCCAAATGAAGTACTCTCAGACTGTTTTCTAGACACATTAGTGACGCTGATATTGAAACTAGTGTCAAAGTGATCTGTATTCCAGAGATATCCAAGGGCAAGGACCTCCAAAAACTGTGTTGTGTTTTGCTATCAATATGATCTTTCGTGAAAATTGTAGTGGTTTGAGCCTTAACTGGGACTTAAGAGCTCGGATGGGGGCAAGGCTGAGAATCCCTCCCCTGCTCTCCCCTCCTCCCTCCCAACAGAAAGGAAAAAGAAAGGGAAGGAGCAAATTCACCAAGAAATAATTTGGAGTCAGCTTGGAAGTAGAGAGGTAAATAAATATATATATATAAAAACAAGTAAGGTTCACAAGTGCGAGGAACAAGGATGGATAGGAGGGAAAAAAAACCAAGAATGCAAAACCACTCTTTCTGAAGAGGCACAGAGGCAGCAGGGAGAAGGATCAGGCCTGACCATGTGGCAGAGAAGCAGGGAGGCAGCTGCAGCAGCTCTTGTCCAGGAAAGGCAGGAGCCAAAAAGAGAGATAATGGCTGCACTGTCCTCCCTTTTATACCCTAGCTGGGCAGGGAGGAGGAGTGGAAAAGACTCAGTTTCCCAGGGGGAAAACACCCTGCAGGGAGGGCAAAGCACTCGCAAACCTTCCCCCCCTGTTTTCAGGATGGGCATAACCTGCCACAGCAACGTGTGATGAAATTCTTCTCTTTTCAAAGGGACGTTGAATTGACTTTATTGTCTCAAAGTGATCAACAACATACTAAACAAGAGAAACAAAGCAAAGCTCGTGGATTTTAAGACTCAAAGGTGCCCTGCATCACCATATATTCAACTAACAAAAACATACAGTGTTTCATTAAAATGTCTGTGAAACTGACAGTCTGTTTTGCTATGTTAGACACAGTTTACAATCAACATTTGGCCTAACACTTGCAGTTAAGTAAATGTGAAATTAAGCAGTCTGAGAATCTTCTACGTAACAGAGCATTTGGTTTGTTGGCTTTAATGCTGATAGATTTGTGTTTGTGCTGAAGGCAGTAAATTAAGTCTTAACTGCAAACCAGATTCTGCACCATAAATTCTGAATTTCTTCAAAGACCTTAATCAATATTTTCCTTTAAAGAGTTTTCTTGGAATAACTCTACTGGTGCTTCATTTGTCATTCACCTGGCCAGAGAATCACATAATGGCAGGGGTTGGAAGGGACCTCTGGAGATCACAGAATCACACAATTATTGAGGCTGGAATAGACCTCTGAGATCATTCAGTCCAGCCTATGAGATCATCAAGTCCAACCCCCCTGCTAGTGTGGGTATGCCTAGGTCAGGTTGCACAGCAACACTTATTAGCTCAAAACAGGGTTAATTTACAAACTTTAACACTGAACACCAGTATTTTGCACATTTTTATATGTATCTACATGTTTCCAGCCTCATATAAAAGCCTGGATTTCCATCTATTCTATTCTATTCTATTCTATTCTATTCTATTCTATTCTATTCTTTCATTTTTTCATTTCTCTTTCTTTCCTTCTTCCTTTCTTCCTTTCTTCCTTTCTTCTTTTCTTCCTTTCTTTCTTTCTGCCAAAAAGGATATAATATCTCCTTTATTTATAAATGATATGGCAATATTAGTCAAAATATTAGTAACCTTTTATTAATATGAAAGTTGCCAAACATATCACAAGGTTGGATGTATGGTTAGAATATATTTACCATGGGAACATGCAGGATTTGGACAACTATAACAATTTAACTATTTTATGCAAGCCAGGAAGAATATAACAGAAAGAGAATACTCCAAGAGTGAAATGGCATTGACAACATGGGGGGGAGGCTCGACAAGTACAGTTATGCCTAAGAGGCAATGAATTAATTACTCACAGCTGGTTGTACCCAGGCAGGGAGTGCTGCTGCTGTGTATTAGAGGCTTCGGACACAGCAGGTTGATGGCAGGAATGACCACGCAGTCATCGATGGCTGGTCTGGCTTCAGCAGATGGGGAGCTGTTAATGATGCTATAATGACAGGCTCTTGTTTTGGCCTGGGGAAACTGAGGCACGGCAAAATTCTGGTCTCAAGAGGAAGCAGGTTTGGCTCTGACTTTTGTGGCTTGCAGTGTGTATGCTCATGGCATTATCCCAGGCACTGGAACAGGCAACTCAAGGCTATGCAACTTGAGGCAGTTTCAAGCCAGACAAAGTCACAGTATCACAGTATCACCAAGGTTAGAAGAGACCTCAAAGACCATCGAGCCCAACCTGTCACCACAGACCTCATGACTAGACCATGGCACCAAGTGCCACATCCAATCTCCTCTTGAGCACCTCCAGAGATGGCGACTCCACCACCTCCCTGGGCAGCACATTCCAATGACGAATGACTCTCTCAGCGAAGAACATTCCCCTCACCTCCAGCCTAAACCTCCCCTGGCACAGCTTGAGACTGTGTCCTATTGTTCTGGTGCTGGTTGCCTGGGAGAAGAGAGCAAACCCTTCCTGGCTACAGCCACCTTTCAGGTAGTTGTAGAGGGCAATGAGGTCACCCCTGAGCCTCCTCTTCTCCACGCTAAACAATCCCAGCTCCCTCAGCCTCTCCTCATAGGGCTGTGCTCAAGGCCTCTCCCCAGCCTTGTTGCCCTTCTCTGGACACGTTCAAGTGTCTTGATGTCCTTCTTAAACTGAGGGGCCCAGAACTGGACACAGGACTCAAGGTGCGGTCTAACCAATGCAGAGTACAGGGGCTGTAGGACTTCCCTGCTCCTGCTGGCCACACTTTTCCTAATGCAGGCCAGGATGCCATTGGCCCTCTTGGTCCAAACAGCTTCAAGCAGGCAACGCTTGAGCAAGGCTTGAGCAAGGCACAGGCAACTAGAAATCAGCCTGCATATAAATCTTGCTCAAGATCGATTGGGCCAATAGGGCATGAAACCAGCACACAGTTACCCGATGGGAAGGGGTTCTGCCAGGCTGTAACCAGCACACATGCACTTACCATAGATACAGGGTTGTTTACCAGACACACATGGTCAGGCCCCCTTTGTTCCTTTTCCTGTGTTACCCTGGATGAAGTGCTTCTATGCGAATGCGCGCAGCTTGGGCAACAAACAGGATGAGTTAAGGGCCACTGTGCTGCTGGGATGCCACGACATAGTGGCTGTTACTGAAATATGGTGGGATGAATCCCATGACTGGAATGTAGGGATAGGTGGGTATAAACTCTTTAGGAAGGATAGGCAGGGAAGGAGAGGAGGAGGTGTTGCCCTCTATATCGATAGCCAGTTGGAATCAGTGGAGCTCCACCTGGGGAGGGATGATGAGCTGGTTGAGAATGTATGGGTTAAAATTAAAGGCAGGACAGGGGAAGGAGATATTACTGTGGGGGTCTCCTACAGGCCACCTGACCAGCAGAACCAAGCAGATGAGGCCCTCCACAGGCAAATAGAAGTGGCTTCCAAGTCACAAGCCCTGGTCCTCATGGACGATTTCAACCACCCTGACATCTGCTGGAGGGACAACACAGCAAGGCACCAGCAATCCAGGATGTTCCTGGAATGCAGAGAAGACAACTTCCTCCTCCGAATGGTAGAGGAATCAACAAGAAAAGGTGCTATGCTGGACCTTGTTCTCACCAACAGGGAAGGGCTGGTAAGCAATGTAAGGCTCAGAGACAGCCTTGGCTGCAGTGACCATGAAGCAGTTGAATTTAATCTCCTCAGGGCAATCAGGAGGAAGTATTCCAGGCTTACAACCCTAGACTTTAGGCGTGCACATTTTGATCGCTTCAGGGATCTGATAGCCAAAGTGTTGTGGGACAAAGCCCTGGAGGGAAGAGGGACCCAGGACAGCTGGTCAGTATTCAAGGACCACCTCCTCTGTGTCCAGGAGCTCTGTATACTAACAAAGAGAAAAGCAGGTAAGAATGCTAGGAGGCCTGCCTGGATGGGCAAGGAGCTACTGGACACACTATTACTTAAAAAGAAACTCTACAGGAAGTAGAGAGAAGGACAGGTAGAACAGGGGGGATATAAGGAAGCTGCCCGAGCAGCAAGAGTCCTGGTTAGGAAAGCCAAAGCAGAGTTCAAATTGAATCTAGCCAGGGAGATTAAAGGGAACACTAAGAACTTCTACAGGTATATTAATGGGAAGAAGAAGACTAGGGAAGGTGTGGGCCCCCTCAGAAAGGAAACTGGTGACATGGTCACAAGTGATGAGGAAAAGGCTGAGGTACTTAATAACTTCTCTACCTCAGTCTTCACTGCAAGGGCCTCTAGCCACACTCCTGATGTTATGAAAGACAATGCCAGGGACGGGGAGGAAGAACTGCCCATTGTAAGTGAAGATCAGGTTGGTGATCACCTGAAGAACCTGAAAGTGTTCAAGTCCATGGGACCCGACAGGATACACCCACGGGTACTGAGAGAACTGGCAGAGGAGGTTGCTAAACCCCTCTCTATTCTATTCCAAAGGTCCTGGCAGTCTGGGGCAGTCCCCACAGACTGGAAAAGGGGAAACATTGCCCCCATTTTCAAAAAGGGTAAGAAGGAGGGACCAGGGAACTTACAGGCCAGTCAGTCTCACCTCTGTGCCTGGGAAGCTCATGGAGCAGATCCTCCTGGAGTCACTACTCACTCAGAAGAATAGTGAAGAGGTGATTGGGAACAGTCAGCATGGCTTTGCCAAGGGCAAATCCTGCCTGACCAACCTGGTGGCCTTCTATGAGGTGCGAGCAACTGATGTAATTTACCTGGACAGCTCGCTCAGGACAGCACGCAGACCAGCAACCGCCGGGGACCAGCCGCTGCTCTCCTTTTTGGGCTGCGGGAATCACCATCGCTGCCGAGTTTTGCCGCAAGGAAGGAGCAGCCGCTCTTTCACGTGGGCAGACTCGTGATCCCAGCGGCGGGAGTGGCTGAATTTAAAAGGCTCTGCTGCAGCTCGTGTGGGCTCTCTTTGTCGGGCAGCTCTCCCGTGTTCTCTTGTACTCTCACACGCTGTCCTTTTTTTTGTTTTTAAATTGGCAGTAGGTGCTGTGGCCAGGGACAGCCATGGTTGTAACTTGCAGCAAAATCTCCCTAAAAAAATCAGTGTCGACCCAGACCGAGGTAGAACAGAAGCACGTAGCTGTCCAGGTATCTGGCCGTAGAGAATGCTGGAGCCTGGCACTTGAGATGCAGGGTAGTGGGGGCAACTCTTGTATAAAGTGTGAGCAGGTTGACTATCTGCTTAATATGGTGGCCAGACTGTAGGATAAGTTTGCTAGCCTTAGAAATGTAAGGAAATGTAGGAAAGAGATGAAACAGAGGAGGAAGGAGATGGACCAAAGGAGGAAAGAGGTGAATCAGAAGAGGAAAGAGTTGAATCGGAGTAAGCAGACTCTGCAGGCTCCCCCAGCAGAGGCTAGTTATTCAAAAAGCAGAGGGGAATGGACGCAGGTTCCTCTTAAAAGACGCAAAGTTAAACCTCCCTGCCTCCCCTCACCTTCCCCGTGGCTCTTGGTAAACAGATATGGAGCACAGGAGATTGAGGGTGAGGTGGTCCTGATGCCGGAGGACACACCATCTGGGGTTCTCCCTAAGGCTAAGCAGCCTAAGGTTAAACAGCCTAAGGCAAAGCAGCCTAAGGTTAAACAGCCTTCTGCTGGCATCAGGACCTGTTCCCTCAAAAAAAAGAGGAGTGTAATTGTTATTGGTGATTCCCTTCTGAGGGGAATGGAGGGCCCTATATGTCGGCCTGACCCATCTCATAGGGAACTCTGTTGTCTGCCAGGAGCCCAAGTTAATGATGTTACCAGTAGGCTGCCTAGACTGGTGCAGCCCTCTGACTACTACCCTTTACTAGTTATGCAGTTAGGGAATGATGATGTTGCAACCAGAACTCCCAGGGCTATCAAAGATGACTTCAGGGCCCTGGGAGACCTGGTTGAGGGGTCAGGGGCACAAATAATTTTTTCATCAATACCCTTAACTGCAGGAGGGAATACAGTAAGGAACAGGTCAGCAGCTAGAGTTAACAAGTGGCTTAGAGGCTGGTGCAGTCAAAAGAATTTTGGTTTTTTTGATATTGGGAAACTTTCTATGCACCAGGCCAGCTGGCAACAGATAGAGTACATCTGTCCCAGAGAAAGGGAAAGATCACTGTATATGAGAACGGACTGTCCCCCAAAGGTAAAAAGATCCTGGGTAGGGAATTGGCGGGTCTCATCGACAGGGCTTTAAACTAGTTTCGAAGGGGGAAGGGGCTGAAAATAGTCCTCTCAGACAAGAGTCTGGGGGCGACAAGCTAGAGTCGGAGGTGAAACCAGCAGCCCAGCTGAAGTGCATGTACACTAATGCGCGAAGCATGGGTAACAAAGAGGAGGAGCTGGAAGCCTTGATGTAGCAGGAAAATTATGATGTAGTTGCCATCACAGAGACGTGGTGGGACGACTCACATGACTGGAGCACTGCAATTGACGGTTACAAGTTCTTCAGGAGAGACAGGCGAGGAAGAAGGGGTGGAGGGGTGGCCCTGTACATCAGGAAGGCACTAGATGCCATTGAGATGGAGATTAGGGACGATCGGGTTGAATGATTGTGGATAAGAATTAGAGGGAAGACCAGCAGGGCAGACACCCTGGTTGGAGTCTGTTATAGACCACCCAACCAGGAGGAAGATGTTGATGAAGCATTCTATAGGCAGCTTAGGGCTATCTCAAGATCTCCGGACCTTGTTCTCATGGGCGACTTCAACCTGCCTGACATCTGCTGGGATCTCAACACAGCAGAGAGGAGACAGTCTAGAAGGTTCTTAGAATGCATGGAGGACAGCTTCTTATCCCAGGTGCTGCGAGAGCCTACCAGGGGCAAGGCTATGCTTGACCTCCTCTTCACCAAGAGGGAAGGACTGGTGGGTAATATGGTGGTTGGAGGGTGTTTGGGGTCCAGTGACCACAAGATAATTGAATTCTCGGTTTTTGGTCAAGCCAAGAGGGGCAGCAAGAAGACCTCCACTCTGGACTGCCAGAGGGCAGACTTCAGAACTCACGCAGAAGGTTCCTTGGGAAACAGCCCTTAAAAGCAAAGGGGTCCAGGAGAGCTGGACCTACTTCAAGGAAGAATTGTTGAAGGCTCAGGGACAGGCTGTGCCAATGTGCCGGAAGGCTGAGGGAGCTGGGGTTGCTCAGCCTGGAGAAGAGGAGACTCAGGGGTGACCTTATTGCTCTCTACAACTACCTGAAGGGAGGTTGTAGATAGGCAGAGGTTGGTCTCTTCTCCCAGGCAAGCAACACCAGAACAAGAGGACACAGTCTCAGGCTGTGCCAGGGGAGGTTTAGGCTGGAGGTTAGGAAGAAGTTCTATACACAGAGTGTGTTTACCCATTGGAATGGGCAGCCCAGGGAGGTGGTGGAGTCGCCATCACTGGAGGTGTTCAGGAAGAGACTTGACAGGGTGCTTGGTGCCATGGTTTAGTTGATTAGGTGGTGTTGGATGATAGGTTGGATGCGATTATCTTGAAGGTCTCTTCCAACCTGGTTTATTCTATTCCATGGTTTAACTACCTGAAGGGAGCTTGTAGACAGGCAGATGTTGGTCTCTTCTCCCAGGCAGCCAGCACCAGAACAAGAGGACCCAGTCTCAATCTGTGCCAGGAGAGGTTTAGGCTGGGTGTTAGGAAGAAGTTCTACACTGAGAGAGTGATTGCCCATTGGAATGGGCTGCCCAGGGAGGTGGTGGAGTCACCATCATTGGAGGTGTTCAGGAGGAGACTTGACAGGGTGCTTGGTGCCATGGTTTAGTTGATTACGTGGTGTTGGATGATAGGTTGGACATGATGATTGTGAAAGTCTCTTCCAACCTGGTTTATTCTATTCTATTCTAATCTCTTGAAATACAGAAACAATAAGAAGAGGGAGGTCAAGACATCAAGGTTGCTCTGATGCTGAGCAAACCTGGATTGGTTTTCTCAAGCCAAAGGGCCAAGGCCTGACCCCAAGCCCCTGGGAAGGGAGATCCTGTCCCTCCCTCCTCAGGGCACTCAGTGGGGGGTGTGGGGTACACGGAGAAGAGCAATGCCAAGGGCAAGACTGTGGTGCAACACCTCCCAGGCTCCTGAGGTTGCATGAGGAGGCAATGAAGCCCCCAAGGCTGCAAGCAAGAGCTCTCTCTTCACAGGGATTATTGGCAGAGAGCACAGCCATGACCAAACTGATGAAGAGCTTGGCTCTTTCAGGGGGCTTTTGGCTCTTCCACATCCCTCTCTCATCTCCATCTCAAGCTGTCCTATGCTGCTGCATCACCTGAGCCTCTTTGCCTCCAGGCTGTACTCACTCACCCAGCTGCCCCATCTTGCTCTCACCTTCATTTACAGCTGTCTGTTCCCCTTGGCTCTTCCTTGGAACACAAAGCCTTGAGCTGATCCAGGCTCCTGCTGGGGGACACAGCACTGACCTTGCAGTGACATTTCCTTCTCCTCCTTTCCAGTCTGGACATCCCCACTTTCATTTTGTGGCTTTATTTCTTTCTCATGCTGCTCTTCACTATGCAGAAAAGCTTCACCAAGCCTCAAACCACTCCTCAACCACTCTGTCTTCTCCTATGCTTCTCTAGTCACTCATTCTTCACAACACTGAGCACAGGGACCTCAAACTCTGTCTTTTGGCCATGTTGCTGAGGCCTCCACACCCCATCTTGGCCATCTCTGGGCACTCTTCCCAGGTGTTTGCACATGAAAATGAAGAGCTCCTAATTCAAGAAAGACAGCGTGAGATTTTTAGCAAGGCCTTGAGTGGCTGCACAAGCAGTAGTGGCTTTGTCCTTAGGGAGGTGAGAGTTGGATTGGATAGGAGGAAGAAATGTTGCACAGTGAGGGTGGCAGGACACAAAAACAGGTTGCCAAGGGAGGTGGATCCTCACCCCTGCAAGTGTCCAGGTTCAGGAACTTTGAGCAACCTGCACTAGTGAAAGAGGTCCCTGCCCATGGTTTGGGAGTTGGACTAGATGCTGATTTAGGTTTCCTCTAACCCCAAACCTTTCCTTGATTCTCTGATTCTATTATCCCAGACTCCTTCTCCACAGGGCTGCACCATCCTAGGTGAGTGTTGGCTGCACAATCCTAGGTGAGGGGTTGGACTTGATGATCTCTGGAGGTCCCTTCCAACCTCTAATACACTGTGGTACTGTACTATGATGCTGTGGTCAGTCTCCATCATCCATCTGGTTTACAAATTGGGCAAATTGGAGAATTATATGGAGAGTGCATCCAGCTAATGATTAGCCTTTTCTGCAGGTCATCTGTGTGTTGATAGATACAAATACCCTCTGGGACCTTGACTATGACCAGTAGTGCAGACAGAGTACTGTGTGTAATAGTGGGTGAATGTATTGGTAGTCCCTCCTCCTGACAGACCCCCTGCCTCTACTGCTTCTGTTATGTCTACACAGTTCCTGGCTGCTATGCACACTCAGGAGAGGGGAGATTTTTGTGAGATGCACTTCCTGCCTTGTGCTATGTGGTGCTGTCGCCATGTGGTGCTGTCGCCATGTGGTTGTCTTTGTTCAAACAAGAATATCTTCTCCCTTCGTGTTCATCAGAACTCTTCGCCACGGGTACCGGATCAGAACAACCAAGTTCCTGACCATAAGAGGATAGGTTCATTATAAATTCCCTCCATGTCACTGAGTGTTCCTTTGCATTTTGATGATTTTTATTCTTTTCAACTGTTTTTTTTTTTATTTCCCCCTTAAGGCTTTGTCTCTGTGGTTTTATAGCCACTGGCAGACCTCCTATAAGCTGTCTAAGACAGTCCAGGTCTGTGGAGCAATTCATAGGGGACGAATGCCTTCCCCTATCACACATAGCCTGGGTACAGGCTATCTTCTGAACTCCTGCACTGATTTATTGACTGGTGTTACAGTTGGCTCCCCTCTCTCAGCAGGATCTAATCCACCTGCCCAAAAGGATACTCGAGCAGTTATGCTCTGGCTCCCATCAGGTCCTCCATTTAAGAATACCAACAACTTCCTTAGGATCCAGAAAAATTCTGTCTCTGTCACTAGTGGAAACACACCACAGATAATCTGTTATATTGTCCTCACTTGCATGAGAATCTCTGCCCTGCAACTCACGTCACTGAGATCCAGTGTGCAGATAGATGTGGGTTTGCACCCAACTGTGGCTAGGACCTTCCCAGATGCCTTTCTTCACTACCAGACACACGTGCATTTGTTTTACGTTTTCCTCTCCAGAGCAGCTTGATCCTGCGCAGCGTATTTTGGGAGAATTCTTCTCTGATTTTGCATCAGCTGCCTTCTTACACCATTTCTCTTTTGATATGTGCTGCATGGGAGGGGCAGCCCTTACAGCTTCCCTGGCGATGGCCAATTCAGAATCTGCTTCTGCTGGTTTAAAACAAGCTGCAGGGGGTAGCTGCTTCTATGTCTGGCAGGGCTGGTGCCACCTTGTTGGTTTTTGCTTCTGCCTGAGCTATTATAGCCACAGCAGACTCCTTAATCTGCATTGCTAACATTTCCTGGCTTTGTGCCTTTTCAGTTTTCAATTCTTTGCCCAAAGACTGAATCCTTTCCTGTGCCTGAATTACACAGGACCCCAGCACAACAGCCAGTCTCTCTGCTCTGGGCTCACTGCAGAGGTCTGTAGTGCTCTCTGCCAATTTCTTTACAGCTTGTTTCAAACTGTCAAATTGTCACAATTGTCTTTGGACCATTCTGTATCAACTTCCTTCATTACAAAGCTCATATTGTGAACATATCTCTCTATTGAACACCCTGCTCACTGTGCCATGATGTTACCAAATGAAGAGGGGGTGAGGTGAGGAATCAATAAAAGACATAAATTATTTATGAATCCAAACCCTGTCCCCACAGAACTACAAAGTTAGGAAAACTTACAGATTCAGTGTTTGGTTGGAAACAGCTTCACAACATAAGCAGTGACAAAAGAGTTTGAGGAACAGTAATTGGGAAAAGAGAAATTCAGGAGTGAATATTCCCCCACTAACAAGAGGCAGGCAATTCCCTGCAGACTCTGGGAAATATTCCAAATTTACTCATGAGGCAGAGTTGGAATTGTGAGGATTCTTCTTATGGTTTCCTGTTTTCAGGAAACTGCAGAACTGCAAGTTATAATCCACAATGGGGGAGGCAAAAAAACAGGCAGGATGAGCGAGATCCCTTTTCAGCAAGGGAGAGCTTTGCAGCTAGGGAAGAGCTTTGCAGCAGGAGGAGCTTTGCCATGAGGAAGAACAGCACAGTTTCCAGCTCACTCCCTTTTAATATTTCTGAGAGTAATTGTGCCATGACATCACCAGCTGAAGTGGGAAACTCAGCCTATCACATCCTGGGCTTGCCAACATGCAGAGTTCTGAAACATGGCATAGGAAGGGCCCATGTGCACCGACCCCAGCCCTAGGAAGGAAAATACCTCTCCTGCCCCTTTCTCATCCTTTTCTCTTGCCCCTCCTCCCCACTCCACTGAGGGGGAGGGAGAAAGAAGGGGTTTGAGTTCATTACCACAATGGGCTGGAAGATGCTCTTGGTCTGGGGGAAATTTGAAAAAAGCAAAAAGTGGTGATTATGGAAAACCTGCCATGAATGGCTGCTTTCAGTGGAAAATGTGTGTGTAGTACATGCAAGAATCTGCCAGGATGTCAGGAAATAAAAGGAGTGCATTCTCCTTCTCATCTGCATGTGGCAGTTGGGAGATGAACAACAGATCATGAGCACTCTGCCCTCGTGTCAAAACTCATTTTCTCCTGGGGATTTTGAATGGCTCCTCCAGGAGAAGTCCAAAGAGCAAACAGAAAGAGGCAGAAAGAAAAACAAACAAACAAACCCCCAAATTTCAGTCCTGTGGAAGAGGAGGAAGAAGATGATGAGGAAGACATGGGTGAGAAGGAATGCCAGGGTGAGCTAGATGAAAAGGAGGAGGATGATGATAACAAATACAAGGAGGGGGATGATGTGGAAAAAGAGGGGGAGGATGTGGAAGAGGAGGCAGGTGAAGAGGAGAAGGAGGAGGGTGAAGAGGAATAGGAGGACAATGGTGTGGCAGCCCCTCTGTGCCACCCAAGCAGGCAAATCAGTGTCCTGAATGGCTTTCCTGTCCAGATTTGAGTGGGTGAAGCACCACTGTCCGCAACCTGGTGCCGAATGCGCTGACTGCAGCAGGAGCTCTAACTTCCCCCAGCACTGCCGTGCTCACGCTGGCAAGAGGCTGAACATCTGCAGTACTGCAGCAAGAGCTTCCATGGGAACTTGATGCTCATTGCTCCCTGGCAGGTGCACACCAGCCAGAAGCCCTTCACCTGCACCAACTGTGCCAAGAGTTTCAGCCTTAGCTGCCACCTCTGGCAGCACTGCCAGTCCACACCGGTAAGAAGCTGAACTGCTGCACTGGCTGTAGCAAGAGCTTCCTGTGGAGCAAGACTCCCATCACAGCAGGGTGCTGAGCTCCTCCTCCAGGGCAAAGATGCAATAGCAGGAGGGGTCCTGGGGCTGCCATGGGTCCTGAGAGCCCTGCCCAGGAAGGAGGCAGCTCTGGGGCTGTGGGAGCATTGCTGGGGTCTGTCAGGGTCCAAGGCATCAGGAACAGCTCATGGAGATGGGGTCCTGGCAGAGCCATCAGAAGGGCATTGTCAGTCCCCTGTGCAGGGCAGTGGGGAGCAGAGCTGCCTTCTGACCACTGTAAGGAACAGCCCATGGCCATGATGTCCCCAGCACCTGGCCAGGTGTTCAGGACACCGAGACCACCTTGGTGTTCCATTCAGAGGGAGCACAACCCAGGCTTTACCCCAATATTGCAGCTCTGTTGTAGGCTCTCTGCAGTGGGAACAGCATGGTCCAGGCAGGGCCCAGGGGAAAGAGCAGCTGGGGAGTGCTGGGTGAGGAGATAGCAGCCCTGGGGTGCACCACAGGACCTGGCAGAGAACCAATTCTGATGGAAGCAGTGGCTGGTAGGATGGAAATGTCTCTGCAGCCATAATATTGCCCAGAGACCAGGGCCTCTCACAGCCACCCCCCTGCTCTGCTGCTCCCAGGCAGCTCAGGCAGACACCCTGCCCCCCAGGCACACAGCACCAGCTCTGCAACAACCCTCCAAAGGCTTTTAATCAGAACCAGTGTGGCAGAATCAAAGCAGGGCAGGAAAAGCAGAGTTGCTGCCCTGCTGCTCCTACTGCTGCTGGGAACAGAAGCCAGTTCTTGGTGTCCACAGCTCTCCCAGCTGCACAGAGCTCTCCTCCTTCCCGGCTGCACCAGGCCCCATGGCAGGGATGAGCTCTGCTGGCTGAGGGCTCAAGGACCCCTTTGCCCTGAGCTGTGGTGTCAAAGCCTGTGTGTCCTCAGGGAGACATCTCTTGTGTGTGCAGGAGACATCTCTTCAGCATCATCGTAGCCTGTGCTCTCCAGGGACAGGGACCAGGCCTCTGCTTCAGCTCCAGGACCCTCAGCACTGCTCTGTGAGTGCAGCATTGCACCTGTAAGCAGCAAGGCAGTCACTGTACATTGGCCACAGGGTTGCCTCTCCTGCTCTGGGCAGCAACTTCCTCCCTTCCCCTTTCCATTTCTGGCACCTTCAACTCCCTCTTCCACCCCCAGATCCCAAGGAGATCTCCCAGGGCAGCTTCCCCATGCCAGGAGCTTGGGTCTCAGCCTGGCAGCAGTTCACATGGTACCAGGGATGGCACCCCAGGAACCAGCAATACTCTCTTCCCCTCTCACCTCCAGGTGCATCCATGGGTCCTGCTCCTCCTTCTGGCTCCCGGCTCATTTCCCAGGCTTCCTGCCCAAACACAGGATCCTGCCCAGGGTCAGAAACCTCCCTGGCATCATCATAGCCATCCACTGGGTCACCTCTAGCCAGGACACGGACATCTGAAAGGAGAGAGGAGCTGGTGACAGTGAGAAGAGATGTCCTGTAGAGCAGCAGACAGGAGGAAGTGCAGAGATGTGGAGGTCAAATGTTGTTGTTGGCAGCACCACAGGACAGCCCTGCCTGTGTCCTCCCCAACAACTGCAGTGACACTCAGTGACACCACTGTTCTTCACATGTCTGCAGGGAGCAGACATCAATCCCTTCCTGTCCCCCATTACCTTCTGCTGACTCCAGACCATCCTCCTGCTTGCTGTCCCCAGGCTTGGCCATGGACCCCTCTGAATAGGAGCCTGGAGAGAGGTGCAGGGAGAGTCATGGAGATGCTCTCTGGTGACCTGGCTGTGGTCAGTGCTGCTAGGGATGTGGGACCCAGCAAGCCAGGGCTCAGTGGGGAAGAGGGCTCAGGACTCACCCTGCTGCCCTGGGACAAACCCTGTCTCAAAGGGGCTCCAGATCTGTCCTGGGACAGCCCCTACCCTCAGCCCTCAGGTGCCACCCAGGGTGCAGGCACAGAGAGGGCCTGTCCCTGGTTTGGACAGGTAGAACTGGTGAGGGGGAAGCTTCTCACCCAGGCACAGCCCCTGGCTTCTCTTCCCAGTGATGTGATGGCCCTTGCATTGCAGGGACCATGGGCAAGGGGGTTAAAGGCCTCTAGGTGGAGGCCAGGGAAATGAGGCCTGCAGATGTGCCCCCCATGAGGGACATAAACCCACCTGAGCCACTGAACCTCGCCTGCTTCTCCCATTCCAGGCTGGAACCAATCTCCTCATACACAGCCTCAGGGAAAGCCTCCCAAGTGCTCTGGGAACCTGCAGACAGAGCCAGGGGTAGCACAGGGATGGGCAGGCAGGGTCAGGACCCCACTCTGCTCCTCTAGCCCTGTTCCCCTGGACCAGCCCAGGGCTGTCCCCACAGGGCTGGTGTGCTGTTCTGTCACCACTGGCACTTCTTCAGTGAGGGCAGTGTCCCCATGGAGGTGACCTGGGCCAGCAACACCCTTGCATGTTCCCTGCAGAGACAGCCCTTGTGCCTCTCTGGGCCCTGGTGCTAGGGGAAGCTCCTACCTTTCCTCTCCCCCTGCTGCTGCCCCCTCTCTGCTCCAGGCATCTGCAGAAGCACATGGACAGCCTGCAGCACACACTCTGCTCCCTAGCTCTGTTGGTGCCACTCATTGCCACAACACAGCAGCCTTGGCCTTTCCAGAAGCCATATTGACCTGGGAGCATGGGGAGAGGACCCACCTGTGTGCCCAGCCCTGGCACTTTGCACTTGCCCAGCCAGGATGGCCAGGAGCAGGCAGAGAAGGGCTCCCAGGATGATGCAGATAATGACAGGCACTGAGACACTGCTCCCAGGAGGATCTGCATGGACAGGAGCACAGCAAGGGCAGCACCAGGCCAAGGGTAGATGCGTGGCCAGAATGCGGCAGCCCTTACACTATTACCCTGGGGCTAGATAAGCCTGGGAGTGAGTGAAGGGGAAGCTCCCAGCCTAGGGGGGAAGAGTCAGCCCTCCCCAGTGCCCCACCACTACCCAGTGCCTGTTCTGGGGAGTTTCCCAGCTCAGCAAGGAGCCATTTTGCTCCAGCTGGGGGTCAAAGCCTGGGCCTGGACAGAGGCAGTGCTGGCAGGGAGGAGAGGTTACCTGCTCAGAGGGTTGGTGCTCCTCTCCTAGGTGCATCTGCAGGGGAGGAGGTGGAGATCTGGGTTGAGAGGGTGAGTGTGCAGGTACCAGGGAGCCTCCTCTCTGACACTGTGTGCATGTGGGAACATCCCCGACCCATCCCACCAGAGCTACCCCTCCTGTGGAGCTACTGAGGGTGGCTAGGACAGAGCCCAGGGCCCCGCTCCAGGCTGTGCCCAAGATGGCATAAAGAGCCCAGGAGATGGCCCTGGGGAATGCAGAGCTCTGCCCACAGTGCCTGGAGAACCTCCACACAGCAGCTGCTGCAATCTTGGCACCAGGCTGCCGTGGCCTTGCTCTCACTGGGGCCATGAAGGGAACCAATGGGGAAAATGCTTTTCCCAGCTCCTTGCCCCTACCCCAGGGAGGGGTCCCAGCCCCTCCACTCACCTGAGCAGTTCACACCAGCATCCTCCTTGTGCCGGCAGACACCACTGTCCCCAAGCCGGGCCCAGCAGTCCTGCAGAGATGACTCTGTGCCCTGGCATTCCACGTGGTCCAGCCAGATGGGGCCTCTCCCCTCCCCAAAGGCAGCCTCGCCCAGAGCAGACACTGCAGGGCCACAGCCCAGCTGCCTGCAGGCCACCTCTGCATCCTGCCTGTCCCAGGAGTCGTCACACACTGTGCCCCAGGAGCCCTGCAGCCAGACCTCCACTCTGCCTGAGCACCTGTGCTCCCCTCCCACAGCACGAATCTTCTCCCTGTCTGGAAAAGGCAGAGCCCTGCCAGGGCAGCAGGACGGCAGGCAGAGCCCTGCCAGGTGAGAGGGATGTGCAGAGGCAGCTACCTGTGCAGCTCCTGGAGTCTGGGCACGGGGACCCCAGGTCAGGGGATGGTTCTGGCTGTGTCCCTATAGAAGGAAATGCTGAGGTGAAAGGGCTGCTGCAGGGAGGTCGTGCATCATAGAGTAGTGCTGAATTCTGCTCCTGCCTCCCCCTGCCCCTTCCCTCATGGCAGTAGCTAAACACTGATCACTCAGAGGGGTCACAGCAATGACCCAGAGCAGTGGAAGGGTGTCCATGGGTTTTCCTCAAAGCCCTGTCTGCTCTCTCTTCTGAGCCCTTGACTGGAGACATCTCTGCCTTGCCCAGGTGCTGCTTTGAGCCCAGCTGGAAACTGCTGGGGAAGCTGTGGGGCTCTGACAGTTGACTTCCTACTTTTGCCAGCAATAGCAGAAGGGACAAGTGCCCCAGTGGGCCCTGTCTTTGTGCTTGTCTGTGTCCAGCAGGGAGCAGGAGCTGGGGGGATGCTGGTGCCCATGTAGCTCAGAATTACCACTGCAGCTGATGTGGGTCTCATCTCGGAGATCATGACATGACTGCAGCTCCCAAGGAGCAGAGGGACACTGCCAGAAGGAGCTGTTCCCGTCCCCACACTCCACTCGATCCAGCCAGGCAGGACCAGACACCCTAGCAGAGGGCAGCTGTGTTGTCAGGTACCCTGTGTCCCCGCAGCCAAGTTCCTTGCATGCCAGGGACACAGTTTTGGGAGGCATTGAGTTGGAGCAAATGCTGCCCCACGTCCCGTTGTAGAAAACTTGCAGGCGCCCGGAACAGTCGCTGCTGTTCTCCAGCCTCAGGGCCATGAACTCTGGAAGAAAGGCCTGAGATGGGACCAGGCTGCTTTGGGGCTCTGGGGGCAGGGACAGCCCTGCACCTCCCAGGCCCTCAGCCAGACAAAGTCACTGCCAGCAAGTTCCCTTTGAACCCACAGGCAGAAAAAGCCCTGATGGACAAAGAGTCCTTCAGTCCTGCTCAGCCTTGGAGACAGCTGAGCTGCCCAGGGACCTGGTGGCACTGAGGGGACCCCTGGATGCTTTGGCATCCCTAGGGTGGGCTTGGAGAGGGGCTCAGAGGCAGCAGGCAGGGCATGAGCTGTTGCTGGCTCTGCCCTCTTCCTGGCCTGCCCAGGCACTGGGCTTCCAGCACAGACCTGAGCAGATGACTCCTGCGTCCTCTTTGTGCCCACAGTTGTGCTGCCCCCAGGGCTTGGCCAGGCAGTCCCAGAGAGCAGCTTCGGCCCCAGAGCAGTTGACACCATCCAGCCAGATCTGCCCAGAGCCTTCCCCGAAGTGAGCAGAACCAACTGCCTTCACTGCCCCTCCGCAGCCCAGCTGGTGGCAAACGACAGTGGCATCGGGCAGGTCCCAGCCGTCATCGCAGACGCTGCCCCAGCTGCCCTGGTAGTAGATCTCCACTCTGCCAGCGCAGCGCCCAGGCCCCTTGGCCAGCCGCACCTGCCGGCTCCCTGAGTGGAAAGAAAGCCCAGCTGTTGTCAGGGGCTGGTGCCCAGCCAGCCCAGAGCCTGGGGGGCCCTGCAGTGCCACTCACCCCAGCAGGTGACCCCCACGTCCTCTGCAATCCCTGCTGCCAGCAGGCTCTCGGCCAGGGAGGTGTTGCAGAGTTGCAGGCTGGCCTCGTGCCCTGCGCACCACACCCCTCGCAGCCCCACAGGACCCAGCCCTCTCTGAGGCTTTGGAGGGTTGTAGGCTGCCTCTGCCTCTCCACACTGCAGCTGCCGGCACACCACGCTGGCCTCTTGCAGGTCCCATTGGTCATCCAGGACTCTGCCCCATGTCCCACGCTGGTAGATCTCCACTCGTCCATCGCACCGGCTCCCTCCCCCCACCAGCCGCAGGGAGCCGGAGCCAGCTGGGCCTGGGGAGAGAGGCCATGGACCAGCCCTTGGTGGCACCAAGGAGCCCAGCAGTCTGCAGCACATCTCAGGCCCCTGGCAGCCTTGCAGGTCCCTGCAGCTCACCTGCTCTCCCTCAGGCAAGGCCAAACTGCAGCTCTCCCAGCATGTTTCCAGCACTCACCTGAGCAAATAACAGCTGCGTCCTTCTCATGGGAGCACAGCAAGGCCCCCAGGGTGCTCATTGGGCACTGGCCCAGGTGGGCTTCAGTCCCATCACAGTGGAATGAGTCTCTCCACACTGGGCCAGTGCCTCTCCCAAAATGCCCTCCTCCAGGAATGGACTCAGCAAAGCCGCAGTTGAGGTGACGACAGAGAACGTGGGCGTCCAAGAGGTCCCAGCGGGAGTCACAGAGGGTGCCCCAGGTCCCCTGCACATCGACCTCCACCCTCCCCTCACATGCTGTGCTGCCGTTCACCAGCCTGAACCCTGTGAACTCTGGGACAGAGAAAGATGCAAAAGGCTGGCTTGGTGCTCTTGCACCTCCAGAGCTGCAGGCCAGGCCCGAGGGACAGCCTCCCATCCTCCTCCTCCTGCCTGAGTTTAGGGTTGTAGGTAACCACATCCCCACTCCTGCCCTCACATCCAGCCCAGCACAGGCTCTGCTCCCCCTCCCCAGCACACTCTTGGTGTCCAGCACCCTACCCTGAGTCCTTACGTGTGCAGATGACTCCAGCACCATCTGCGTGGGTGCAGGGCTGCTCCCTGGGGGATCCCCTGGGGCAGAAGGCAAGATGAGATTCATTCCCCACACACTGCAGCTCTCTGTCCCACATGGGACCAACCCCTTCTCCAAAAGGAGCTGCCCCAGGCACAGACAGGGCTGTGCCACACTGTAACACCCTGCAGACCACGTTGGCAGCGTTGAGATCAAAGTCTGAGGCACAGACAGTTTTCCACTCATTCCCATCACGGATCTCCACACGTCCTGAGCAGGGGCTGTCCCCTCCAACCAGCTGGACAAACCCTGGAGCAACCAAAGCCTCCTGTGAGCTCCCAGAGCCCTCAGGCACTTGGATGCCCACATCCCATCTCATAGCCAGGAAGACCACAAGCAAAGAGCACCACAAGCACCCCAGCTGCTCCCAGTGGTTCTTGACAGAACAAAGAAACCACAACCCCCCCTGCCACTCCCCAGCCCCCACTGTAACAGGTACTCAGGAATGTGGTCCTCAGCCAGGGTCAGAGGTCACTGCCACAAACCTCCATCACTGGGTGGGCAGAGGGCAAGAGAGTAGGCAGAGGAGTCCCTGGTGCAAGGACAGGCACCAAGGAGAGGCAGTCCCCACTGGTGCAGGGCAGCCAGAGGCTGGGCCAGGCAGCAGGACCTGGGCAGCAGCTCAGAGCTGCATGCACAGGGCAGTACCCCTGTGGGTTGGCTCCCAGGGAGTGCCCCTGGAAGAGGGATGCTGTGGCCATGGACCCCCCTGCTCTTCTGCCTGAGCCCAGTGATCCTCCTCTCTGAGCAGTCACTGTGCTTTGAGGACTCATTTCTATCAGGGGAAAACCCCAAAGGGCCAACTTGGCTCATCCTGGGCTTTCGGTGGCCATGTGAGCTGCTCTTGGTGCCTCTGACATGGGGGGACCCAGTCCTTGGTGCTGTCAGACAGCTGCTGTGTGAACAGGAGATGCAACTGACTGCAGGGCCAGGTGGGCATTCATCTCCCAGGCCCTGGCACTGACCAAGGTTGGACTGAGCTACAGTGGGGGTCAGGCAGTGACCCTTCCCACTGGGCATTCCTACAGATCCAGGGAAATCAGCAAGGCCAGCCCCAGCTCAGCAATATGACCTGCCACACTGGGCCCTCCTCCAGTGCCCCCTTGTTTCCCTGAGGGCACAGCCAGCTGCCTTCCTCCATCCCAGTCCCATAGGAGAGGACCAGGCTGCCCCCACCCATGTACCTGAACAGGTCACTCCAGCATCCTCATAGTGACTACAATCGTGCTGACCCCATCCTCTGTGTGAGCAGTCAGACAGGGCAGACTCGGTGCCTTTACACTGAACATCATCCATCCAAATGGGGCCAGATCCTGGCCCAAAGTATGCAAACCGGTGAGCCTCGAAAGCAGATCCACAGCCCAGCTGCCTACAAACCACTGCAGCATCCTCCATGTCCCAGGAGTCACCACACACAGCTCCCCACTGTCCCCGATTCTTCACCTCCACTCTCCCAGCACAGGGCCTGCCGCCATTCACCAGCCTCAGCTCTTCAGCTCCTTCAAACACAGACGTGGAATGGTCAGGAGATTTCTGAGCCCCAGACTGCAGGTCTGGAGGTGGCCCCTGCCCAGGGTGTGTCACAGGCACCAGAGTAGGAGTCCTCCCCCTGCTTGGTTGTGCCTTGGGCATTGGGGACTGCCTGTTCCCCCCACAGGCTGCAAACAGTTGATGGTGGCCAGCAGAAGACCTGCTGGGGCATTGCCTATCCCACAGCCTGTGCTACCTCCTCTCAACTCAACAGCCCTTGCCCAGGCCCAACTTCACACTGTGCCTGGCCCTGCACATGGAACCCTCTCCTCCCAAGCCCTGCACACTCTCTACAGCCCTGAGCCACCAGACCTACAGCTCCCTCTCCCACACAGCCAGGCACAGAGCAAGGCACAAGCTCTGTTGACTGGAGAACCTTCTTGTCTTTGCAGTGCCACATGCAAACCAACTCCATTCCCAAAGCTCTCCCAATGGTCACCTTGGTGCCCACTGGCCTCAGGCTATGGGACAAGGGAAGCAGAACTTACCCCTGCACAGCTGCACCCAGGGGAGCAGCCACAGCACCCAAGGCAACAGGAGTCCTTCTTTCCCCATCCTGAGCCTCCTGCCCTGCTGGCACAGCTCCTGGAGACTCAGAGGGACAGGAATGATGGGAGGGTGAAATATCTCTGCAGGAGAGAGAGGCAGCTGCAGGAGGAGCCAAGCAAAGCAGCAGCTCCTTTTGAGACACTATCGGCAGCTATCTGCCCTCCGACGCAGCTCAGCCCTCCAATGAACTTCTCCAGCGCCCTTCATGACCATATATGAGGGACAGAGGTGTTCTGCTGCGGGTGCCAAAGTGGCTGTGGTGGGGGATTGCCATGGGCCAGTCTGGCTGTGGAGGGGAAATGGCTCTGTCACCACTTGCACCCCACTGTGTGCACTGGCAGCACTGAGCATCTCTTACCCTAGGCTCATCCAAGGAGCCAAGAGGCAAGTGTGCAGCTGCCCCTGAGCTGTGGCAACCATGGAGCTGGGGCTGCTGCAGGCTCTTTGTCAGGATGGGAAGGGAACAGCCCCTGCCTCTCCTTCAGCCTCCACTGTGCTGGTAGCAGCACCTGGAAAGGTCCCTGGCCAGGGCAGGATTTCTATCCCAGGAGTGCTGCTGGCCAACCATTCCCTGCATAGGCCCACAGGGAGTCCCTGGCAGGAGCTGGGGCTGGGACAGGTCCCTACCCTGGCAGCAGACCTGCATCCCAAGGCTGAGCCATGTCCCACCTCTCAGTGTGTGACCAAGGGGCAGTTATTCACCACAGGCACATCAGAAGCTGGAGCTGCAGGTGCACAAACCACAGCCCACGTCACCTTGCAGCACTGGCTGCTGCACTCCCCCCACGGTATCCAGGCAGGAAGTTATGGTTTCCTCCTGTCACCGTGCCCAGGCACATCCCTGCGGTGCCCCTCAACCACCCCCACCCCAGACTGCTCCAGACAGGGCTGCAGGGGCTGCCCCTTCAGCATCACAGATACAGGACTGGGCAGCTCCTGAATCCCAGGATGTGGCCATGCTGGACCCTGGCCACTCTGCACCCAGCCCCACAGCTACACAGTGCCATTGGGGACATGACCTCACACCTCCTGCTGCCCCTGCTGGGTGCTCAGCACTTGTCCTGACAGTGACCTATGGTAGTTTGAGCCTCAACTAGAGTTTAATCTACAAAAAATAATCTGGAGTTGGTTTGGAAGTAGAAGTAATTTTTTAAAATAACTTTTTAAAATAATTAATTTAATAATTAATTTAATTATTTAATATTTATTTTATATTTAATATTTAATATTATATTTACTTTATAGTTAATATTATATAACACTTAATGATTTAATAATTAATTTGATAATAAATATTATTTACTATTTTAATAGTATAATATTAATTTTTAATAATTTATAATAATAATTCTATATATTTTTATATCTATATATCAATAACAGGGGGGATTTACAAGGTAAGGAATAAGGATGAATAGGAGAATACACAAAACCAAATTTGGATGGCCTTGTATCTCCCTCGATGTGTGTGGATTTTGGTCCGTTAGGGAAGCCTGGGTGCGGCACAGAGAAGATCAGGCCTGACCACATGGCACAACCAGGAGGCCAGCAGCAGCTGTGGGTCCTTTCAAACAGGTGAGGCAGGAGCAAAAGAAAGAGATGCCTGCCATGGCCTCCCCTTTATAGTCTGGCTGGACAGGAAGGGGGAGAGGAACAGACCAACTTAGACCAGGGGGACCCCTCTTCCTGGGAGGGAGAAACGATGTCCACCTTGATCAAGTTTATTTTGTCCCCCAGGGGAAGCAGGGGTCTCTCAGACCTCCCCCCAGGATGGGTGTAACCACAGTCCACCCCTCTGTTCCACTTCCATTTTCCTGTCACAGTCCCTTTATCCAGTCGTGAAATGTGGTATTAGGGTTCTTGATGCAAGTCCTTTAAAAAACCTTTATTTTTAGAATAAACCAAACCAGGTTGGAAGAGACCTTCAAGATCATCGTGTCCAACCCATCAACCAATCCAACCCACCCAAACATCTAACCCATGGCACCAAGTACCTCATCAAGTATCCTCCTGAACACCTCCAATGACGGCGACTCCACCACCTCCCTGGGCAGCCCATTCCAATGGGCAATCACTCTTTCTGTATAGAACTTCTTCCTAACATCCAACCTGAACCTCCCCTGGCGCAGCCTGAGACTGTGTCCTCTTGTTCTGGTGCTGGCTGCCTGGGAGAAGAGACCATCATCAGCCTGTCTACAACCTCCCTTCAGGTAGTTGTAGAGAGCAATAAGGTCACCCCTGAGCCTTCTCTTCTCCAGGCTAAGCAGCCCCAGCTCCCTCAGCCTCTCCTCATAGGGCTTGTGTTCCAAACCCCTCACCAACTTTGTTGCCCTTCTCTGGACTCGTTCCAGCAAGTCAATCTCCTTCCTAAACTGAGGGGCCCAGAACTGGACACAGTACTCGAGGTGTGGCCTAACCAGTGCAGAGGACAGGGGCAGAATGACCTCCCTGCTCCTGCTGGCCACACTCTTCCTGATGCAGGCCAGGATGCCATTGGCCCTCCTGGCTGCCTGGGCACACTGCTGGCTCATGTTCAGCCTACCATCGACCAGCACCCCCAGGTCCCTCTCTGTTTGGCTGCTCTCCAGCCACTCTGACCCCAGCCTGTAGCTCTGCATGGGGTTGCTGTGGCCAATGTGCAGAACCCGGCACTTGGATATGTTCAATCTCCTGCCCTTGGACTCTGCCCATCTGTCCAGACTGTCCAGGTCCCTCTGCAGAGCCTCTCTACCCTCCAGCAGATCAACTCCTGCCCCCAGCTTGGTGTTATCAGCAAATTTACTGATGATGGACTCAATGCCCTCATCCAGATCATCAATAAAGATGTTAAAGAGCACAGGGCCCAGCACTGATCCTTGTGGCACACCACTGGTGACTGGCTGCCAGCTGGCTGTGGCACCATTCACCACCACTCTCTGGGCTTGGCCATCCAGCCAGTTCCTAACCCAGCTCAGAATGCTGCTGTCCAAGCCATGGGCTGACAGCTTGGCCAGGAGTTTGCTATGGGGGACGGTGTAAAAGGCCTTGCTGAGCTCCAGGTATACTACATCCACAGGCCTCCTGGCTGTCTCCCTCTCAGGGCCCTCTCTCTCTCTCTCCAGTGCTGGTTGATGCAAGTGATGCTTGAGCTGGGCAGGGATGTGGAGAAGAATCAGGAATCAGGGAACTGTCTTTGTCTTTGAAGGGAAATCAGGAACAATCTGTTGCTGTAGGGAAACAGGAACAGTCTTTTGCTGTGGGGCATCAGGAAGAGGTGCAGGTGAGATGAAGCAGGAGCTCTCTGGGTTGGTGTGTTGTGTGTTCATGTTGAGTCCTGGATGCTAGGCTGGTATTAAACTAGGAGAGAAAACACTCAGAACAGCTTATAACTATTCACACAGTGACTATAATATCTTGGTGTGTGTTGCCCCCTCTGAGTTCATCCCCTCTCTGCCAGAGTCACATTCTGCTGTGGGATACACTGAGCGTCCCCAGTTTCTAACATGACCCAGTAGGTGTGACCAGGCGCCTCAGCCAAGACCACCCCTCAGGTTTGTTTGCCCCCACCAGCAGCAGGGAAAACCCACACTGACTTCCCCAGCAGGTTCTTCTCAGCAATCACAGGAACTCCATCTCCATCCACTGTTTGCAGCAGGTCGGACTGGGCAGGACCAGCTCAGTTCACAGCTCCTCTGCTGTTCACTAACCAAGTGGCTTGAGCTAGGTACTTTTCCCAGTTCCTGAAGGTTCCACCCCCCATGGCTTTTAGGGTGGTCTTTAGCAAGCCATTGTAGGGCTCGACCTTCCCTGCAGCTGGTGCATGGTATGGGATGTGGTAAATCCACTCAATCCCATGTTCCTTTGCCCAGTCCCTTATGAGATGGTTCCTGAAGTGGGTTCCTTTGTCTGATTCAATCCTCCCGGGGGTGCCGTGTCTCCACAGGACATGTTTCTCTAGGCCCAGGATGGTGTTGCGAGCAGTGGCATGAGGTACTGGGTAGGTCTCCAGACACCTTGTACTTGCCTCCACCATGGTCAGTACCTGCTGTTTGCCACTGTGAGACCAAGGAAGGGTGATGTAGTCTATCTACCAGGCCTCTCCGTACTTGTATTTCGACCATCTCCCCCCATACCACAGAGGCTTCATGCGCTTGGCCTGCTTGATGGCAGCACAGATGTCACACTCATGGATGACCTGTGAGATGGCCTCCATAGATATGGTCACTGATCTGTCCCAAGCCCACCGGTATGTGGCATCTCTCCCTTGGTGGCCAGAAGTGTCATGGGCCCAGTGAGCTAAGAACAGCTCACCCTTGTGTTCCCAGTCCAAGTCTATTTGGGAGATCTTAGCAGCCAGGTCTGCTTGGTGGTTGTGCTTGTGCTCCTCTGTGGCTCTGCTCTTGGGGATGTGTGCATCGATGTGCTGTACCTTGGTTGGCAGCCTGTCCAGGCAGGCAGCGATGTCTTGCCACATGTCAGTGGCCCAAACAGGCTTCCCTTTTCTCTGCCACCCATTCCTCCTCCATTCCTTCAGCCGCCCCCACAAGGCATTGGCTACCATCCAGGAGTCAGTGTAGAGGTACAGCACTGGCCAGTTCTCTCGTTCCGCTATATCCAGGGCCAGCTGGACAGCTTTTACCTCTGCGTACTGACTGGATTCACCTTCTCCATCCCTTGCTTCTGCCACTTGCCTTGTTGGGCTCCAGACAGCTGCCTTCCATCTCCGCTTGCTTCCTACAAGCCGGCAGGACCCATCTGTAAATAGAGCATAGGCCTTCTCGTTGTCAGGGAGATCATTATATGAGGGAGCCTCCTCAGCACAGCCCACTGTCTGCTCTGGTGGCATTCCAAAGTCAGCACCCTCTGGCCAGTTGGTGATCACTTCCACTATGCCAGGGTGTTCGAAGTTCCCCATCCAAGCTCGCTGAGTTATCAGGGCCATCCACTTACTCCAGGTAGCATCTGTGGCATGATGTGGGGTTGAACCTCTCCCTTTGAACATCCAGGTCAGGACTGGAAGCCTTGGAGCTAGAAATAGAGGTGATTCAGTCCCAGTTACCTCAGAGGCAGCCCGGACACCCTCATAGGCAACTAGGATTATTGCTGTGTAGTTGGCCTCAGAGACTTTGTGCCCCTTAATCCAGAAACCTAGGGGCCTGCCCCTGGTTTCACAAGGAGCCTTCTGCCACAAGCTCCATGTAGGACCATTCTCACCAGCCGCAGTGTACAGCACATTCTTGATCTCTGGCCCAGTTCGAACAGGTCCCAGAGCCATAGCACGGACCACCTCTCGTTTGATCTGGTCAAACGCCACCTGCTGCTCAGGTCCCCACACAAAATCATTTTTCTTCCTTGTTACATGGAAGAGAGGCTTCACAATTTGACTGTACCCGGGAATGTGCATTTTCCAGAAGCCCACAAGCCCCAAAACCGACTGTGTCTCTTTCTTGTTTGTGGGCTGCACCATAGTGGCTACCCTGTTCACCACCTCCTGAGGGATGTGGCGATGGCCATCCTGCCATTGAACACCCAGGAACTGGATCTCCCTGGCAGGCCCTTTCACCTTGCTTCTCTTAATGGCAAAGCCAGCCTCCAGCAGGATGTCAATTATCCTCTTACCCTTCTGGTAAACTTCCTCTGCTGTCTCACCCCATACAATGATGTCATCGATGAACTGCAGATGCTCAGGGGCTCCACCTTTCTCCAAGGCAGTCTGGATCACCTCATGGCAGATGGTTGAGCTATGGACCCAGCCCTGAGGTAACCGATTCCATTGATACTGTACTCCCCTCCAGGTGAAAGCAAACTGTGGCCAGCATTGTTCTGCAATGGGAATGGAGAAAAAGGCATTAACAATGTCAATTGTGGCATACCACTTGGCCGCCTTCGATTCCAGCTCGGACTGGAGCTCCAGCATGTCCGGCACGGCAGCGCTGATCGGAGGAGTCACTTCATTCAGGCCACGGTAGTCCACGGTCAGTCTCCATTCCCCTTTTGCCTTCCACACTGGCCATATCGGGCTGTTGAAAGGGGAGTGAGCCTTGCTGATCACGCTCTGGCTCTCCAGTCGTCGAATCAGTTGGTGTATGGGGTGCAGAGAGTCTCTGTTGGTCCTGCATTGCCTGCGATGTACTATGCGAGAGGCAATAGGTAACTTCAAATCCTGCACCTTATGGCTGCCCACTACGGAGGGCTCATCCGACAGCTCGGGCATGGTGGACAGCTGTTCTTTGCCTGCAGTCTCTACAGCTACTACCACAAATGCCCACTTGTGCCCCCTAGGGTCCTTGAAGCATCCCTCCAGCAGAAAGTCAATGCCAAGAATGCAAGGTGCATCTGGACCAGTCACTATGTCGTGCTTTCCTCATTCATTCCCAGTCAGGCGTATCTCAGCCTGCAGTGCAGTCAAGTCTTGTGAGCCTCCTGTGACTCCCTGAATGCTTATGGGCTCAGCCCCTTTGTACCTCGATGGTATCAGGGTGCATTGGGCCCCTGTGTCCACCAGAGCTCGGTACTTCAGGGCTTCTGAAGTGCTAGGGCATTTCACATACACGTCCCAGTACACTCTGTTGTCCCTGGCCTCCACCTGGCTGGAGGTAGAGCACCTCTAATGCTGGCAGCAATGCCCACACTTGTCACATGGTCCTGTGTTACTAGGGGAAGGGTCTCTTGAGCGAGAGGGACCACTCCAGGAAACTGGGGCAGCCCTTCTCCTGGATGAGTTATCCCTGTTGTGGCCACCTTGCAGTTCCCACACTCTGTCCCAGAGGGCAGAGGTGGGTTGGCCATGTGTCATGGTTTGGGAGGCCAATTCTCCCACCACAGGCAAAAATAACGACTCAGACAAATGGATTGCAAAAGTGATGGAAAGTTTGAATGGGAAAACAGAATAAAAATAACAATGAAAGTTTTACAGAGAGCCACAAGCACCGTGACAAAAGAGAGAGACCCCAGAACATACCCAAGAACATCCCATCCCCACCTGGGGGTATACCCAGCCCCGCCCCGAGCTCTTCCTCCCCCCCCAACCCAGCCTTGGACCTGGGCAGGCCCAAGGGAGGTAGCTCACACCATTTTACCTAGGCAGCAGCAGGGGAAAAAAGAGGAAGTGAAGACCCCGTGTGGATGTTTTATAGGGGAGCAAAGGATTGTGGGTGAAATACCTGGTTTGCTGTGACCACCCAGTGGGCTGGACCCTTTTGGGATATCCCATGTGTGGTCTGTGCAGTGACATCCGGGCCAGAACCCAGCCTGAACCGCCACACGCTGGACCCCTTATTTCATCCATAATCTCTGCACCCAAAACATATCATCAAATTAGAACTCTTCTGATGACATGTCTAGCAACAGTCCAGGTCTTCATCTGGAAGTCCTTCCACACAGTCTCTCATTCAGGCTCAAGTATCAGTCCATTCCAGTTCTTCTTCCTCATATGATGGAACAGCCCAGCGACACATAGTCATTCTCCTGCAGTGTGAATTCCTTGTGGACTTGTTGGGACATCCTGGTCACCTGGCAATACCTCACAACTTCTCAGCCAAGCCTTTATTTGCATTTACATTTACTCAGCAGCTTTTTCCACCCCTGGGGCAAGCCAGTCGGAGCAATCAGGCTCCACGACCACATTTTTCAATCCCTCCAGGGAACCGCAGCCCAAAGCAACACAAATGCACATTGCAGGTCATCGCCCCTCCATGGGGCATTCATTTACTGAGGCATCACCTGAGCTGGCAGGGAAGGCAACCAGCCTGGATGAGCAAGCAGCTCCTGGAGGATTTAAGGGGAAAAAAGAGGCTGTATCACCTTTGGAAGGAGGGGGAGGCTTCTTGAGGTATGTTTAAGGAAGCTGTTAGACTATGTAGGAAAAAAATTAGAGAGGCAAATAAGAACTTGCACTCTATACTGGACCTGGAGGGGAGCACTGTGACTGAAGATGAGGAAAAGGCTGAGGTCCTGAACACCTTCTTTGCCTCAATTTTTAACAGCAAGGCAGGAGTTCAGGATGAGGGGCCTCCTGAGCGGGGTGACAGAGTCAGGGAGCAGTCTAATGCCCCAGAAATCCATGAGGAATTGGTCCGGGACCTGTTGAGCCACTTGGATCCCCGCAAATCCATGGGACCAGATGGGATCCATCCTAGGGTGCTGAGAGAACTGGTAGATGAGCTGGCCAAGACACTCTCCATCATTTTTCAGCAGTCCTGGCTCACTGGTGAGATCCCAGAAGACTGGAAGCTGCCAACATGGTGCCCATCCACAAGAAGGGCCAGTTGGATGAGCCAGGGAATTATAGGCCTGTCAGGCTGACCTCAGTGCCAGGCAAGATCATGGAACAGGTCATCCTGAGTGCAATCACACAGCACTTAGAGGATGGCCAAGGGATCAGGCTCAGCCAGCATGGATTTAGGAAGGGCAGGTCCTGCCTCACCAACCTGATCTCCTTCTATGATCAGGCGACAGCCTGGTGGATGTGGGGAGGCCTGTGGATGTGGTCCAGCTGGACTTCAGCAAGGCCTTTGACACTGTTCCCCACAGCAAACTCCTGGCCAAGCTGTCAGCCCAGGGCTTGGATGGGAGCACAGTGCATTGGGTTAGGAACTGGCTGGAGGCCGAGCCCAGAGAGTGGTGGTGAATGGTGCCACATCCAGCTGGCAGCCAGGCACTAGTGGTGTGCCACAAGGATCAGTGCTGGGCACTGTGCTCTTTAACATCTTCACTGATGATCTGGATGAGGGCATTGAGTCGATCATCAGTAAATTTGTGGACGACACTGAGCTGGGGTCAGGAGTTGATCTGCTGGAGGGTAGAGAGGCTCTGCAGAGAGACCTCGACAGGCTGGACAGATGGGCAGAGTCCAAAGGCATGAGATTGAACACATCCAAGTGCCGGGTTCTGCACATTAGCCACAACAACCCAATGCAGTGCTACAGGCTTGGGGTCAGAGGGCTCAAGTCCAGTCAACATGGATTTAGGAAGGGGAGGTCCTGCCTCTCCAACCTGATCTCCTTCCATGATCAAGTGACCCGTCTGGTGGACGTGGGGAGGCCTGTGGATGTGGTCTACCTGGACTTCAGCAAGGCCTTTGACACTGTCCCCCACAGCAAACTGCTGGCTAAGCTGTCAGCTCATGGCTTGGACTTCTAGACTGTGCTGTGTTAGGAACTGGCTGGAGGGTCAAGCCCAGAGAGTGGTGGTGAATGGTTCCACATCCAGCTGGTGGCCAGGCACCAGTGGTGTGCCCCAAGGATCAGTGCTGGGCCCCATCCTCTTTAATATCTTCATTGATGATCTGGATGAGGGGATTGAGTCAGTCATCAGCAAATTTGCAGATGACACCAAGTTAGGAGCAGATGTTAGTCAGTTAGAGGGCAGAAGAGCTCTGCAGAGGGACCTCGACCGACTGGACAGATGGGCAGAGTCCAACGGGATGTTGCTCAACAAGTCCAAGTGCCGGGTGCTACACTTTGGCCACAGCAACCCCATGCAGAGCTACAGGCTGGGGTCAGAGTGGCTGGAGAGCTCCCAAACAGAGAGGGACCTGGGGGTGCTGATTGACAGCCGCCTAAACATGAGCCAGCAGTGTGCTCAGGTGGCCAGAGCCCAGGACCAATAGCATCCTGGCCTTCATTAGGAATAGTGTGGCCAGAAGGAGCAGGGAAGTCATCGTGCCCCTGTACTCTGGATTGGTTAGGCCACACCTTGAGTCCTGTGTCCAGTTCTGGGCCCCTCAGTTTAAGAAGAACATTGAGACACTTGAACGTGTCCAGAGAAGGGCAACAAGGCTGGGGAGAGGCCTTGAGCACAGCCCTGTGAGGAGAGGCTGAGGAAGCTGAGGTTGTTTAGCGTGGAGAAGAGGAGGCTCAGGGGTGACCTCATTGCCCTCTACAACTACCTGAAGGGAGGTTGTAGCCAGGAAGGGGTTGGTCTCTTTTCCCAGGCAACCAGCACCAGAACAAGGGGACACAGTCTCAAGCTGCGCCAGGGGAAGTTTAGACTCGAGGTGAGGAGAAAGTTCTTCACTGAGAGAGTCATTCGTCATTGGAATGTGCTGCCCAGGGCGGTGGTGGATTCACCATCCCTGGAGGTGTTCAAGAGGGGATTGAACGTGGCTAAAAAGACACAACCACAAGGACTTAGCACATAACCCACCAGCTGTGCTGACTAGAGGATTACATCATTGAAAGACCACCAGAAGGACAAACTAATTTAAATAAACCCAACTTTATATGCCTATGTATTAGGGGTAAAATATTTAAAGGGTAGTTAGAAAGTCATTAGTGTGCATTTTAGCACCCAGTGCTGTTTTGCATGTCTCTTTGAAATTGCTTTTTTCAAATTAAAACTATATTCAGTTGACTTTAATTGGCTCCTTCATTTATAACACAACAGCTTTCGCTTGGATCCTTCACTGGCCAGATCCACCGCGCCTCTCCCCTGTGCTGAAACCTGAAACGGCAGAACTCAAAACACACGGTACTCAAACACTCAAACTAAGGTAGCCGAATACTAAGGTAGTCAAATCTCTGCCCCCCTCCCCCCCCCCCCCCAGCCCCAAGTGGTATTCTCACCACGTCGTCATCGCTTGGATCTCGTGCACAAAGTTTTACGGGGTCCACCTATTCCAATTGGACAACAAACAATTAAAAAAAATTCCTTTGCTTGCTTTTATTTGAGTTCTGATCGTGCCAACCTCCCCTCTCCCCCCTGGTCTTCCGACTACAATGAAGCCAAATCACTGGTATGTTCATCACAATGCCCTTCTTCTACTGCCCTGGCTATGGCTCAGGCTATAGTTAACCACCGTTTGGGCTTAATGCCCTGATGCATTCATGTGTGCTGCTGAAGGACACCCAGTCTTGATAAGATATCCAGGAATGGAGCCTCAGTTGTTTTCATTCACATCATACCTCAGTGATTAATCACTACCATAACAAAAAGATATATTTTACTCTAGTTTTAATTTCTTTGGCTTCAGCTTACATTGAGTGATCCAAGTTGCACTTTTCCTTGCTTGATTAAATAACTCTTCAGAACCTTCTTGTTCACCCCAGGGAACATCACCTTTCAGTCTTCATTTTGATACTCACTAAACAGATTTTACACTTTAAACCTTTCAAGTGCAAGGTATATTCTTTGACTCTCAGGCCTCTCTGGAAAATCTTGTGAGAAACTGGTTATAATATTTGGCTTTCGAAAGGGGAAATACTGGGGACCATTGGGTTCGATGGTTGGGCTGATGGTCTGTATTGTGTGGGGTATTGGGAGAGACAGGTGAGGTGCCAACAGGTCTAAAGACTGGCCAGGTCAAAAGTGCAGATTTTGTCTGTCCTGATGGAGAGGGGTGGGAGCGTGCTGGGGAATATATGAATATGTACATTTGAATATATGAATATGTATGTTTGCCGTCTATATCAGTTCACCTCTTGTTGTTAGGGCGCACCTCTAGCAAACTCGCTCTGCACCCAGTGCTGTGTTGCCTTTATTTTATAATAAACTGGTTATAAATTTCAGCAGTGAGTTCATTTCTCACAATTTGGTGACCCGTATGTGACTACCCTGTCTGCAACGGCTTTCGGGGCCCTTCAGAAGGGGGGGCGCCCCTGCCGCTTTCAGTGGCCCGGAAGGAGGACCCTGGAAGCCTCTCAGAACATGGGTAGATGCAGCCAACATTATAAGATAAAGGCAAGGGAAGGAGCTCCCGGCTGTCGCCTGTAATTCTTGTGCACCAAGTCCTGGGCAAGAAAAGGACTGTAAGTATTGTCCGGTTGGGCGGGTATTGAGGTCAGTGAGAGCGTGTGCGTGTGTGAGACGTGGGCTGGACAGTCCGGATCCATGAAGCGAGTGCGGAGTCCTTCGAACTGCGTTTCCAATATCCCACGAGGGACTTGGCCAGTGAAGGGACGAAGCGGTTGGTGAGGGAAAGCGTGGACCTCAGGAAATGGGGCAAGAGTCAGCCCTGGGAAACATGGGAGCAACAAGGGTACCCAGGGATATACCCCCAGACAGTCCTCTGGGATAGTGTATTGGAGGCACAATACGCAGGATAAGGATAGGCAAGGAGGCAGCTTGAGGAGCGCAGCTCTGGGAGTTTGCTTTTGGCTTTGCTTCCCTTGCTTTTCAGGTGGTAAGGGGCTGGTGGCTTGGGACCTCTGATGTAGCTGGGGGAGGGGCTGCCACAGAAACTGCACCAACCAAAGAGAACCCAGCGCGTGGCCGAAGAGAGGAGGCAATTTGAGGAGCTCAGCTCAGCCTGCTCACTGATAGGGGGAAAGAAAACACCTGCCGGGTGGAGAGGGTGGTTACTGCAAGATGGTTACTACTAGAGCAAAGGCTAACAGAAGAACTGTGGGCACCCAAACAGAGACCACTCACAAGCATGCAGATCTTCAGGTAGGTGGCTGCAGTGAGTGCTGGAGCCTGGCACTTGATCTGGAGGATGGAAGGAACAATGTCTGTGTTAGGTGTGAGTAGATCAGGGATCTGATGAGCATGGTGGCCGAACTAAAAGAAGAGGTGGAAAGGCTAAGAGCTATGAGAGATGGCGAACGGAAAATTGACGATTCCCATAATCTAACCTCTTTAAAACCAGAACAGGGGGTAACTCTTGGGGGTAACTCTTAGTGGAACAGGGAGTTTGATACCTTCCCAGCAGCAAGCCTCTCAACCTCCCTGTAGTAACCCACATGAGCAGGGCCAATGGGAGCAGGTCTCTGTCCGACGGAAGAAATCCAGAAGGAGAAAGCTTGCTACTTTGAGCAGCACACTGCCTACAGTGCAATTACAGAACAGGTATGAGGCTCTGCATGAGGAACAGGTCATAGGTGAGGATGAGGACTCAAGAAGGTCAGAAACTGCACCAATGAGAGGTTGCCTCAGGCCAGCCATCAAAACTTACCCGGAAAAGAAACCTCGTAGGGTCATTGTTATAGGAGACTCCCTACTGAAGGGAGCACAGGGCCCAATATGCAGACCAGACCCATTTCATAGAGAGGTCAGCTGCCTCCCTGGTGCCCAAGTAAAGGACGTTGTAGTCCTTCAGACTATGACCCACTGCTGGTCTTTCAGGTGGGTAGTGACGATATAACAATGAGAGGCTCACAATCAATTTAAAAAGATTTCAGAACCTTAGGGCAACTGCCAAAGGGATCAGGGGCTCAAGTTGTGTTCTCTGCTATCCCTCTAACGTCAGCAATGGATGAGGGAACACTGAGGAAGGGCCGACAGGTCAATTCATGGCTCAGGGGCTGGTGCCATTGACAAGGCTTTGGGTTCCACAATCATGGATTGGTTTTCAAGGCACCTGAGCTGAAAACAACTCATGGGGCACACTTGTCCCAGAGGGGGATAAGAATCCTGGGGCAGGAATTGGCAGGGCTCATTGATAGGGCTTTAAACTAGATTTGAAGGGGGAAGGGGTTAATAGTCTCCTGCTGGCTGGTGACAAACAGAGGGGCAGCTCACCAGCAGCAGAGAGAAGGAGAGCTGGTAAGGACTCTCAACTTGCTGCCCTGAGTCAAGCCACGAATGATCCACCAGGACATTCTGTGGAAACCGAGGGGAATTGTCACAAGAGAAGGACAGGGCCAGCCCAGCTGAAGTGCTTCTATGCAAATGTGTGCAGCTTGGGCAACAAACAGGATGAGTTAAGGGCCACTGTGCTGCTGGGATGGCACGACATAGTGGCTGTTACTGAAACTTGGTGGGATGAATCCCATGACTGGAATGTAGGGATAGATGGGTATAAGATCTTTAGGAAGGATAGGCAGGGAAGGAGAGGAGGAGGTGTTGCCCTCTATGTCAATAGCCAGTTGGAATCAGTGGAGCTCCACCTGGGGAGGGATGATGAGCTGGTTGAGAGTGTATGGGTTAAAATTAAAGGCAAGACAAGGGAAGGAGATATTACTGTGGGGGTCTCCTCCAGGCCACCTGACCAGCAGATCCAAGCAGATGAGGCCCTCCACAGGCAAAGAGAAGCGGCTTCCAGGTCACAAGCCCTGGTCCTCATGGGTGATTTCAACCACCCTGACATCTGCTGGAAGGACAACACAGCAAGGCACCAGCAATCCAGGATGTTCCTGGACTGCATAGAAGACAACTTCCTCCTCCAAATGGTAGAGGAACCAACAAGAAATGGTGCTATGCTGGACCTTGTTCTGACCAACAGGGAAGGGCTGGTAAGCAATGTGAGGCTCATAGACGGCCTTGGCTGCAGTGACCATGAAGCAGTTGAATTTAATCTCCTCAGGGCAATCAGGAGGAAGCATTCCAGGCTTACGACCCTAGACTTTAGGCGTGCAGACTTTGATCGCTTCAGGGATCTGCTAGCCAAAGTGTCGTGGGACAAAGCCCTGGAGGGAAGAGGGACCCAGGACAGCTGGTCAGTATTCAAGGACCACCTCCTCTGTGTCCAGGAGCTCTGTATACCAACAAAGAGAAAAGCAGGTAAGAATGCTAGGAGGCCTGCCTGGATGAGCAAGGAGCTACTGGACACACTATTACTTAAAAAGAAACTCTACAGGAAGTAGAGAGAAGGATAGGTAGAACAGGGGGGAGATAAGGAAGCTGCCTGAGCTGCAATAGACCTGGTTAGGAAAGCCAAAGCAGAGTTTGAATTTAATCTAGCCAGGGAGATTAAAAGGAATACTAAGAACTTCTACAGTCTGCAGAAGAGAAGGCTCCGAGGTGACCTAATTGTCGCCTTCCAGTATCTGAAGGGGGCCTACAGGAAGGCTGGGGAAGGACTTCTCAGGATCTCAGGTAGTGATAGGACTAGGGGGAATGGAATGAACCTGGAGGTGGGGAGATTCAGGCTAGATGTGAGGAGGAGGTTCTTCACCATGAGAGTGGTGAAACCCTGGAATGTGTTGTCCAGGGAGGAGGTCGAGGCCCCGTCCCTGGGGGTGTTTAAGAGCAGGCTGGATGAGGCTCTGTCCAGCCTGATCTAGTGTGGGGTGTCCCTGCCCATGGCAGGGGGTTTGGAACTAGATGATCCTTGTGGTCCCTTCCAACCCTGAATGAAACTGTGAAACTATGAATGGGAAGAAGAAGCCTAGGGAAGGTGTGGGCCCCCTCAGAAAGGAAACTGGTGACATGGTCACAAGTGATGAGGAAAAGGCTGAGATACTTAATAACTTCCTTACCTCTGTCTTCACTGCAAGGGCCTCTAGCCACACTCCTGATGTTATGGAAGACAATGTCAGGGACAGGGAGGAAGAACTGCCCATGGTAAGTGAAGATCAGGTTGGTGATCACCTGAAGACCCTGAAAGTGTTCAGGTCCATGGGACCCAATGGGTTACACCCACAGATACCGAGAGAACTGGCAGAGGAGGTTGCTAAACCCCTCTCTAGTCTATTCCAAAGGTCCTGGCAGTCTGGGGCAGTTCCCACAGACTGGAAAAGGGGAAACATTGCCCCCATTTTCAAAAAGGGTAAGAAGGAGGAACCAGGGAACTCCAGGCCAGTCAGTCTCACCTCTGTGCCCGGAATGATCATGGAGCAGATCCTCCTGGAGGCACTACTGACTCAGAAGAATAGTGAAGAAGTGATTTGGAACAGTCAGCATGGCTTCACCAAGGGCAAATCCTGCCTGACCAACCTGGTGGCCTTCTATGAACAGGTCACAACATTAATAGCTGAGGGGCGAGCAACTGATGTCATTTGCCTGGAGCTGAGCAAAGCCTTCGACACTGTCCCTCACCACATCCTGGTCTCCAGGCAGGTGACACATGGGTTTGATAGGTGACCACTAGATGCATAAGGAACTGGCTTGATGGCTGCACCCAAAGAGTGGCTGTCAATGGCTCCATGTCCCAGTGGAGGCCAGGGACAAGCAGAGTCCCTCAGGGATCAGTCCTGGGACCTGTCTTGTTCAACATCTTTGTGGGTGACATGGACAGTGGCATTGAGTGCACCCTCAGCAAGTTTGCTGATGACACCAAGCTGTGTGGTGCAGCAGACAGGCTGGAGGGAAGGGAGGCCATCCAGAGGGACCTTGACAGGCTGGAGAGGTGGGCACACGCCAACCTCATGAAGTTCAATGAGAACAAGTGCAGGGTCCTGCATCTGGGTCAAGGCAATCCCAGGCACAAATACAGGCTAGGCAGTGACTGGCTGGAAAGTAGCCCTGAGGAGAGAGGCTTGGGGGTGCTGGTGGACAAAAAGCTCACCAGGAGCTCTCAGTGTGCACTTGCAGCCCGCAAAGCCAATCAGATCCTGGGCTGCATCAGGAGAAGTGTGGCCAGCAGGTCGAGGGAGGTGATCCTCCCCCTCTACTCAGCCCTGGTGAGACCCCACCTGGAGTACTGTGTCCAGTTCTGGAGCCCCTATTACAAGAGGGATGTGGAGGTGCTGGAACGTGGCCAGAGAAGAGCCAGGAGGATGATCAGAGGGCTGGAGCACCTCTCCCATGAGGACAGACTGAAGGAGTTGGGGCTGTTCAGTCTGCAGAAGAGAAGGCTCCGAGGTGACCTCATTGTCGCCTTCCAGTATCTGAAGGGGGCCTACAGGAAGGCTGGGGAAGGACTTCTCAGGATCTCAGGTAGTGATAGGACTAGGGGGAATGGAATGAAGCTGGAGGTGGGGAGATTCAGGCTAGATGTGAGGAGGAGATTCTTCACCATGAGAGTGGTGAGGCCCTGGAATGGGTTGTCCAGGGAGGTGGTCGAGGCCCCGTCCCTGGGGGTGTTTAAGAGCAGGCTGGATGAGGCTCTGGGCAGCCTGATCTAGTGTGGGGTGTCCCTGCCCATGGCAGGGGGTTTGGAACTAGATGATCCTTGTGGTCCCTTCCAACCCTGAATGAAATTATGAAACTATGAAACACCTGCATATTCACATTCATAGAATCATAGAATCATACTCAATAAGGCTGAAAAAGACCTCAGAGATCATCAAGTCCAACCTGTCACCCATGACCTCATGACTACTAAACCATGGCTTCAAGTGCCACATCAAATCTCCTCTTGTACACCTCCAGGGACGGTGACTCCACCACCTCTCTGGGCAGCACATTCCAATGGCAAATTACTCTTTCTGGGAAGAACTTTCTCCTCTCCTCCAGCCTAAACTTCCCCAGGCACAGCTTGAGACTGTGTCCTCTTGTTCTGGTGCTGGTTGCCTGGGAGAAGAGACCAACCCCCTCCTGGCTACAACCTCCCCTCAGGTAGTTGTAGACAGCAATAATGTCTCTAAGCCTCCTCTTCTCCAGGCTAAACAACCCCAGCTCACTCAGCCTCTCCTTACAGGGCTGTGCTCAAGGCCTCTCCCCGGCCTCATTGCCCTTCTCTGGACACCTTCAAATCTCTCAATGTCCTTCTTAAACTGAGGGGCCCAGAACTGGACACAGGACTCAAGGTGCTGCCTAAACAGTGCAGAGTACAGGGGCACAATGACTTCCCTGCTCCTGCTGGCCATGCTATTTCTGATGCAGGCCAGGATGCCATTTGCCTTCTTGGGCACCTGGGCACACTGCTGGCTCGTGTTCATCCAGCTGTCAATCAGTACCCCCAGGTCCCTTTCTGTCTGGTTGCTCTCCAGGCACTTGTTCCCTGCTGTTCTTGTCTGAGACAACTTCTTGGGCACGATTTTGGGAGAACCTCTGGAAGAAGGCCTTCAGACACTGCCCTGAGCAGATTACATCTTTTTTGTGGAACTGCTCTTCAGGCCATCTCTGTGCCAGCACTGCCCCTGGCCTGTCCCTGCCTGTAGTCCCAGCACTGCCACACAGCAGCACAGTGCCCAGTCTGACAGAGCACTCAGGCCTGGCCCCAACACAGAGGCTCAGTAGGAGAGTGCGGAAGGGAGGAAAGAGATGCTCAGGACAGCCCAAGTGCTGGGGCTCCCTGGAACTGCTGCTGTGCTGGGACTCTGCCCCTCCACCTCTGCACACAGGCACTGCCCTGCAGCTCCAGAGAAGGCTTGGAGGAAGGAGCTCAGAGAAACAAGTCCCTGCAGGGTGCCTTCTTGTGTTGAACACACAGGAAGCACAGCTCCTGATGTCTGCAGTCTCTGAGTCACACCAGACAGGCCAAGACTGAATCAGAAATGGTCTGGAGAAAGACACTTGTGGGGAAACAACATTCTCAGAATGGAACACCACCAGCAGCAGCCAAAAGCTGAGATGCCAGGCTGGGCCTGCACTGAGTGACATCAGAACTGCTCTGCAGGAGAAGACAAACAGTTTATTGCTTCTGAAGGCATCCAGTGATTAGTTTGCTCAGGGCAGCCTTGAGCTCCTGGTTCCTCAGGCTGTAGATGAGAGGGTTCAGTGCTGGAGGCACCACCGAGTACAGAACTGCCACCACCAGATCCAGGGATGGGGAAGAGATGGAGAGGGGCTTAAGATGGGCAAAAAATGAAGTGCTGACAAACAGGGAGACCACAGCCAGATGAGGGAGGCAGGTGGCAAAGGCTTTGTGGCGTCCCTGTTGAGAGGGGATCCTCAGCACAGCCCTGAAGATCTGCACATAGGACACCACAATGAACACAAAACAACTAAAAATTACAAAGACACTGAGCACAATTAGCCAAACTTCCCTGAGGTAGGAGCTGGAGCAGGAGAGCTTGAGGATCTGGGGGATTTCACAGAAGAACTGCTCCAGAGCATTGCCCTCGCAGAGGGGTAGTGAAAATGTATTGGCTGTGTTCAGCAGAGCATAGAGAAAGCCACAGGTCCAGGCAGCTGCTGCCATGTGGACACAAACTCTGCTGCCCAGAAGGGTCTCATAGTGCAGGGGTCTGCAGATGGCAACATAGCAATCGTAGCACATGATGGTGAGAAGAAAATACTCCCCTACAATGAAGAAGAGAAAGGAAAAGAGCTGTGCAGAACATCCTTTGTAGGAGATTGTCCGGATATGCCATAGAGAATTAGCAAGTGATTTGGGGACAGTGGTGGAGATGGCACCCATGTCAAGGAGGGAGAGGTTGAGGAGGAAGAAGTACATGGGGGTGTGGAGATGGTGGTCACAGGCTATGGTGGTGATGATGAGGCCATTGCCCAGCAGGGCAGCCAGGTAGATGGCCATGAAGAGCCAGAAGTGTAGGAGCCGCAGCTGCTCTGTGTCTGTGAATGCCAGAAGGAGGAACTGGGTGATGGAGCTGCTGTTGGACATCTGCTGCCTCTGAGCATGGAGACCTGTCCAAGGAAGGAAAGACAATAACAAGTTAGGGGACACTTCTCTCAAGCTAACCATAACCCTCCTCCCTGAGCTGCATGAGGAAAGGATCAGCTCATTCCCATCACTACCAACCAATGGCAGGGTTTATCACAGCTTCAAATGCAGCAGGGACACAGAGTTACTATGAAGATGCCTCTGGTTTCAGAATATAAAGTGACAAATCCCAGAGAACAGGAGTCCCATGGACAGGTGGAGAAACAGGGACCAGCACTGCAGTGCTGCAGAGACAGTGAAGGGAAGAGAGGGGCTGAGGGTGAAGGCTTCTCCTTACCCACTTCTGCTCACTGTTGCTCACAAGATGGAACTGAAGGGCTTTGGTCATCCTTTTGTGTGAACACTCCAGGAGTCTTCAGCTGAACATCAGCTGCTGAGATGGAGATGCCCCCAGGAGCTACAGCTGCAGTGTCCTGCATCCACTGTGTCAGCGACTGCAGTGACTTCTCCAGCAAACTCTCAGCAATCTCCCAGTCCTGGCCACCTTGAAGCTCTCACTGCCTTTTTCATCTCCCTAAGATCCCCTGGCAGTGCCCTAAGCCCTGCTGTGCTGTGCAGAGGAGAAGCTCCTGGATAGAGCTGTCTCTTTAAAGTGCTGCCTGCTTGCCAGCAACTCCCTCCAGCCCAGGAGTCTGGCCCAGCTCAGCAGCAGAGGACCAGCCCAAGGCATTTAATGACCTCTCTGCTGGCTATGGTGTTGAGTCGATGAGCCTCACAGACTGAAAGAAAGCTGAAAAAAACCTCTCAGGAGGTCATTATCAAGCTTCAAAGTTTACTGGAGTGTTAATGGGTCCCACTGAGGACCATCACTGACAAAGCCTCCCCAGGGGCTTGTTAGAGCAGAAAGCAAGAAGCAAGAACAGAAGAAAGCAAGAAGCAAGAACAGAAGAAAGCAAGAAGCAAGAACAGAAGAAAGCAAGAAGCAAGAACAGAAGAAAGCAAGGGCAAGACAATTCCAGAGTTGCTCTCATGCTGAGCAAATATGAATGGGTTTTCTCAATCCAAAGGGCCAAGTCCTGGTCTTCAGCTCCAGGGAAGGGAGATCCTGTCCCTCAGACACAGCTCACTGCTCTTCCTGGTGCAGTGGGATGTGAGGATGTGCGATGGTTGGAGCAGGTCTATGGTGTGACACTGCTGGTTGGGGCAAGGAGGCAATGAGGTCTTTGTCAATGAAGTTCAGCTACCTTCTGGTTGCAGAGACAATGGTCACAGCCACGGTGATGAAGAGGTCATCTCTGATGAGTACTTTCAGCTTCGTCATGGACCTCAGGTGTCCCCACCACAGCCTGTCCTATAGTGTCCCATATCTACACCTCTTCCTTTGAAGACACCCAGTGCTCTTTCTAGGTTCACCTCTGTATTTCACCACCCTCAGTGGTATCTCTCCATCCTTCCTCCCTGTCTCTTCCTTGAAAGAGAAACCCAAGGGCTGGGCCAGTCTCCCTCTGAGTGCCCTTGTGTACCACAGCACTGCCTTTGTGTGATGAAGAGGTTATTAATACATGAATACAAAATATCATAGAATCATAGAATCACAGAATCAATAAGGTTGGAAGAGACCTCAAAGATCATCAAGTCCAACCTATCACCAAAGACCTCATGACTACAAAACCATGGCACCAAGTGCCACATCCAATCCCGTCTTGAACACCTCCAGGGCTGGTGACTCCACCACCTCCCTGGGCAGCACATTCCAATGGCTAACAACTCTCTCTGGGAAGAACTTTCTCCTCACCTTGAGCCTAAAACTCCCCAGGCACAGCTTGAGACTATGTCCTCTTGTTCTGGTGCTGGTTGTCTCGGAGAAGAGACCAACCCCCACCTGGCTACAACCTCCCTTCAGGTAGTTGTAGAAAGCAATAAGGACTCCCCTGAGCCTCCTCTTCTCCAGGCTGAGCAACCCCAGCTCCCTCAGCCTCTCCTCACAGGGCTTTGCTCCAGACCCCTCCCCGACCTCATTGCCCTTCTCTGGACACCTTCCAGCAAGTCAACCTCCTTCCTAAACTGAGGGGCCCAGAACTGGACACAGTACTTGAGGTGCGGCCTAACCAGTGCTGAGTACAGGGGCAGAATGACCTCCCTGCTGACAGGCTGACGGGCTTGAGTTTGCAGGTTCCTCCATCCAGCCCTTCTTGTGGCTGGAGAGCAGCCAGACAGAAAGGGACCTGGGGTACTGGTTGCCAGCAGCTGAACATGAGCCAGCAGTGTGCCCAGGTGGCCAAGACAGCCAATGGCATCCTGGCCTGCATCATGAATAGTGTGGCCAGCAGGAGCAGGGAAGTCATTCTGCCCTGTGCTCAGCACTGGTTAGGCCACACCTTGAGTCCTGTGTCCCGTTCCGGGCTCCTCACTTTAGCAAAGATGTTGAGTTGCTGGAATGTGTCCAGAGAAGGGCAACAAAGCTGGGGAGAAGTCTGGAGCACAGCCCTGTGAGGAGAGGCTGATGGAGCTGGGGTTGCTTAGCCTGGAGAAGAGGAGGCTCAGAGGAGACCTTATCATAGTATCATAGTATCAGTCAGGGTTGGAAGGGACCACAAGGATCATCTAGTTTTTTAATTGAATTGACCAGGTTGGAAAAGACCTTTGAGATCATCGAGTCCAACCTATCATCCAACACCATCTAATCAACTAAACCATGGCTCAAAGCACCCCATCCAGTCTCTTCCTAAACACCTCCAGTGATGGTGACTCCACCACCTCCCTGGGCAGCACATTCCAATGGGCTATCTCTCTTTCTATGAAGAACGTTGTCCTAACACCCAGCCTAAACCTCCCCTGGCACAGATTGAGACTGTGCCCTCTTGTTCCGGTGCTGGTTGCCTGGTTCTTATTTTGTCATGTTTCAAAGCCTGGCCTTCTTATCGCGGTGGTTGTAATGACATAATAAACAAACATGTAATTACATTTCAATTTCATCAATCATCTTGTAAGACTTTCCTATTCCATTAGCAGGTTAGTTGGATGTTCAGCTTTGTAATGGGTTGGGGCAGACCCCCTCCCCACCACGCGCCAAAATAACGACTCAAACAGATTGCAAAAGTGATGGAAAGTTTAAATAGAGAACAGTGAGTGCGTGCAGAGAACTAGAAACACAGTGACAAGAAGAACCCCAACACAGACCCAGAGAGATCCCATCCCCACCTGAGGGTGCACCCAAAACTCCCAAGGCTCCTCCTTCCCCCCCCCCACTGCTAGGCTAGTCTCAGATGGCCAGATCTGAGACTGCCCATCCCCCCGTGGCCTTGGGCCTAGCCAGGCCCATGGCCGGGAGATCTCTCCCCCAGTTACCAGGTGGCTGAGAGGAAGAAAAGACGAAGTGCCAGACCCTGCCGTGAAACTTATAGTGGTGCAAGGGATCATGGTAGGAAATAACCTAATTTCCTGTGTCCACCCACTGGGCTGGACTTCTGGACACAGGAAACACCCCTGTAGCAGAGGGCACCCAGCCCAAACAACAAGAAGCTTCCTGCAAGTGTGCCTGCATCTTCCACTTCAGTGTAGTGTGTGTGACTGATCCATTTCACACTCTGAATGTCTTGTCTATTTGAATGATGAGAAGGGAACATCTGCCCCCTGAAGCTGTGTGATGCTGAATATACTGAAGATCTCAGCTGGCCACTACCATTGGCTACGGTCTTCATCATTAATAATAGAAAATAATACTTTGGATTAAGCATTAGTTCCAACCCCCCTGCCATGGGCAGGGACACCCCACACTAGATCAGCCTGGCCAGAGCCTCGTCCAGCCTGCTCTTAAACACCTCCAAGAATGGGGCCCCAACCACCTCCCTGGACAACCCATTCCAGGGTTTCACCACTCTCACAGTGAAGAACTTCCTCCTCACATCCAGCCTGAATCTCCCCAACTCCAGCTTCATTCCATTCCCCCTAGTCCTATCACTACCTGAGATCCTGAGAAGTCCCTCCTCAGCCTTATTGTAGCCCCCTTCAGATACTGGAAGGCCACAATGAGGTCACCTCGGAGCCTTCTCTTCTCCAGACTGAATAGCCCCAACTCCTTCAGTCTGTCCTCATAGGAGAGGTGCTTCAGACCTCAGATCATCCTCGTGGCTCTTCTCTGGACACACTCCAACATGTCCATATCCCTCTTGTAATACGGGCTCCAGAACTGGACACAGTACTCCAGGTGGGGTCCCACCAGAACTGAGTAGAGGGGGAGAATCACCTCCCTTGACCTGCTTTCTGGCCTGCAAGTGCACACTGAGAGCTCATGTTGAGCTTCTCATCTACCAGCACCTTCAAGTCCTCTGGGCTGCCTTCCAGCCAGTCACTGCCCAGACTCTATTTGTGCCTGGGATCGCCTTGACTCAGATGCAGGACCCTGCACTTGGTCTTGTTGAACCTCCTGAGGTTGGCTTGTGCCCACCTCTCCAGCCTGTCCAGGTCCCTCTGGATGGCCTCCCTTCCCTCCAGCGTGTCTGCTGCACCACACAGCTTGGTGTCATCAGCAAACTTGCTGAGGCTGCACTCAGTGCCACTGTCCATGGCACCCACAAAGATGCTGAACAAGCCTGGTCCCAGGAGTGATCCCTGAGGGACTCTGCTTGCCACTGGCCTCCACTGGGACATGGAGCCATTGACAGCCACTCTTTGGGTGCAGCCATCAAGCCAGTTCTTTATCCATCTAGTGGTCCACCCCTCAAACCCATGTGTCACCAGCCTGGAGACGAGGATGTGTTGCGGGACAGTGTTGAAGGCTTTGCTCAGGTCCGGGTAAACGACATCTGTTGCTCTGCTGTCTACAACTACCTGAAGGGTGGTTGTAGCCAGGAAGGGGTTGGTCTCTTCTCCCAGGCAATCAGCACCAGAACAAGAGGACATAGTCTCAAGCTGTGCCTGGGGAAGTTTAGGCTGGAGGAGAGGAGAAAGTTCTTCCCAGAAAGAGTAATTGGCCATTGGAATATGCTGCCCAGAGAGGTGGTGGAGTCACCATCCCTGGAGGTGTTCAAGAGGGGATTGGATGTGGCACTTGAAGCCGTGGTTTAGTTAGTCATGAGGTGTTGGGTCACAGGTTGGACTTGATGATCTCTGAGGTCTTTTCCAACCTTATTGAGTCTATGATTCTATTTTTTTCATCACCCAGAAACTATTGAAAAGTAAAGTTTGGAGCTGAAAGCAGTGTTCATGAAGTCAGAACTTTAGTTGTAAAGCTTGAAAATCTGCACATTTCTGAAGATAACAGCTTGTAAAGAATGGGAGAAGATTGTTTCTTTCTACTGCTGCCTGTTTGCAGCTTCCTGCCCTCCTTCACCCCCATCCTTCTCTTTGTCTTCTCTCTCTCTCTCTCTCTTGCTTGCAGTGTTTTGCTGTCTGCAGAAGCTGTTTGAGATTTTGAGAGACACTGCTAAGTTTTGTTAGGAAAGATATTTTAACATTTTGTAGGTGCAAACCTGATGTGGAGAATTATTTTAGCTTTGGGGTTTTATTAGAATGTATTTTGGAGTTCTTTTTATTTTTGTAGTAGTCAAGTTTTTCCAGTAAGGATAATGAATAATGAGTACTTATGATAAGTATTTAGTGATTCTGATAAGGTGTGTTAAGTAATAAATAAGTGTAATGAAATATAAGTAATAATGAGTAGAATAAGTTACGTAACATCTTTTTTTGGTTTGTTTTTTTTTTAACTGATTTATTTTTGACAGTTTTTGAGACTTTTATGGATTTTTGCTGTAAATTTTTTTTGTCTTTTCTTTATATTCATGGTCGTGTTTTAAGATAAGGATTATAAAAGCACAAAAACCCACAAAAAGGTAAGGTATTTTTGGATGCATCACGTACAGAGAGGGTTAGCCTAGGAGAAAGGCAAATGGATTTGTTAGAATCATAGAATCAGTAAGGATGGAAAAGACCTCAGAGATCATCAAGTCCAACCTGTCAACACAGACCCCATGACTAACTAAACCATGTCCTCAAGTGCCACGACCAATCCCCTCTTGAACACCACCAGGGATAGTGACTCCACCACCTCCCTGGGCAGCACATTCCAATGGCTAACAACTCTCTCTGGGAAGAACTTTCTCCTCACCTCAAGCCTAAACTTCCCCTGGTGCAGCTTGAGACTGTGTCCTCTTGTTCTGGTGCTGGTTGCCTGGGAGAAGAGACCAACCCCCACCTGTCCACAGCCTCCCTTCAGGTAGTTGTAGAGAGCAATAAGGTCTCCCCTGAGCCTCCTTTTTCTCCAGGCTAAACAACCCCAGCTCCCTCAGCCTCTCCTCATAGGGCTTGCTTATTTCTGCACAGCTGTGAACCATGGAATGAACATGAAGCACACAGAGTCATCACCATGCTCTGCCTCATTAGGCTTTCTTCTGGTAACTATTTCCCCTTACTGGAAATCCAGCTGCACACAAGCCTTAAGCCTTTTATTTTTTTTGCAGTGGTAGCTAGGTGCTCTTGAGGACATCAGTAAGCATCTGTCTGCAGCTTTAATGTCTCTGGAAAGTCAGCTTGAGCCATTAAATGTACCTTCAAATGGGCAGGACAAGTTTGCATGCCATGCTTGAAGGACAGTATGTCGCACCCTACAGTAGTTAGATCACAGCATGGTGGAGGTTGCAAGGGACCTCTGGGGATCATCTATAGCCCAAGCACTCCTGCTAAAGCAGGGCACCACAGCAGCTTGCCCAGGATCACAATGTCCAGGTGGGTTTGGAATCTCTCCAGAGAAGGAGACTCCACAGCCTCTCCAGACAGCCTGCTCTAGCACCCTCACACCAAAGCTTTTCTTCATGGTTATGTGAAAATTCTTGGGTTCCCATTGCCCCTTCTCCTGTCACTGGGCACCACTGACAAGAGTCTGGCTCCTTCCTCTTGCTCCACACCCTTTAGCTCTTGCTGAGCATTGACCAGATCCCCTCTGGGGCTGTTCGTCTCCAGACTCAGCAGCCCCAGGGCTCTCAGCCTTTCCTCCTCGGAGATGCTCCAGGCCCCTCAGCATCTTTGTAGCCTCTGCTGGACTCTGTCCAGTAGTTCCCTGTCTCTCCTGTACTGGCAAGCCCAGAACTGGATCCAGTGCTCTAGATGTTGCCTCACTAGGGCAGAGGGAAATGAGAACTTGACCTGCTGCCCACACTGTTCTTAATGCACCCTGGAAGACCATTGGTCTTCTGGTCCACAAGGCCACTGTGCTGGCTCATGGTGAACTTGTCCACCAGTACTCCCAGGTCCTTCTTGTAGCCAGGACCACTCCCTCACAGCTTCATATGAGTCCCTACTCACAATTCAGGCATCTGTTAGTGTGGGAAGAGGAAGTACATTTTGTCACCTACAGGTTTTTAGTGATGCTAGCAAGCAAAAGTCAATCCATGTCATGAGCTGGAAAGATCGGTTCTGCAACTCAGTTCTGCACACATCACTGACAACGCAGGAATTGACACATGGCAATGCCCCTCAAGCTGAAAACCAGCAGACCTGAGACTGATCACAGTAGCTGTCATGCTGAACTGAAACTGATGACATCGATCTGAGGCTGATCGCACATGAATGTTGCTATAAGGCATCTGAATTAGGACTGAGTATCGCTTAATTGCTGTGTGACTAGGAAACACGTTCACATGGGTTTATGTGCTAGCTCACCAGAATGTCATAGCGGAGTAATAATCTCAAATGGTTAAAGGGAAGGTTAAAATGTTTTATAGCATAAAAGTCACTTTCATTTTTATGTTATAAAACCAAAAAAGGGGGAGTTCAGGTATGATGTCACAAGAAAGAATTGTTAAAGCATGTCAATTTTTAAGTTTTTTCATTTTATATGTGCTGGGTTTAGTGTGGTTTAGCAAAACTTATGGAGGATTTAAAAATTTTCATGGCCTTACTCGGGAGGAATTTGAAAAGACAAACTTAACATCAGAATATATGGCCAAGAGTTGGAACAATTGGACTCAGTATCTTCCCAGGGCTGGCCCCTGACTCGGTCGCCTCAGTTGCATGGCTGAGCAGTGAGGGGGAAGCTCTCTTTGCTCTGCCCTCAGCATCTGGAGGGATCTTTGTCCTTAAGCTGCCTCCTCATGATGCACCTGGAATGGTTTCGGTGGTGCAGCTGAAGCAGAGCTCGGTGATGCAGCGTCTCCTGACTGGCTGGATGCCAACTGCCATCAGAGGTGACTGTGGGCCCTCTGACCTGCCTGTCAGCCTCTCCGTGCACTGCCTGGAGCATGATGCCTTCCTCTTTGCCCTCTGCCAGGAGCATAAACATCAGATGTGGTCCTACAAGGATCAGATGTATCCGATGGTTGCAGACCTGCTGGAGTTCATGCCGGTCAGCAGGGACCTGGAGCTTGCAGCTGGGACCGGCCACTGCCTGCAAATGGCCTTCTCCCAGTGCCCAGGGCTTTACCTGGGTGTCTACATGCATGCGCCCAAGAGAGGACAGTTTTGTGTCTTCCAGCTGGTGAGCACCGAGAGCAGCTGCTACAGCCTGGACCACATTTCCTCCCTCTTCTCCTCCCAGGAGACTCTTGTTGACTTTGCCTTAACCTCGGCCAAGATCTGGGCACTGTGGCACAAGGAGAAGAACCAAACAGTTGTGAAATACATCAACTTCCAGCAAAATGTGGCAGGCTAGTGGAACCAGGTCTTTGTGCAGCCTCTGCCTGAGGAGGAGGTGACAGTTCAATATGATCAGGACCCCAAGGAGACCTACCTGGAGTATCTCTTCATGCCTGGGCGCTTCAGCAAGACAGCTATCCAGAAGGCTCTGCAGATCTTTTCTCAAGGAACAGAGAGGCACATGGATCTGACATGGGATGAGTTAAAAAAGGAGGTTACCTTGGCTGTGGAAAGTGAGTTCCCAGGCAGTGTGATAGAGTATGAGTGCTCACCAGAGGAGTTCTGGCAGCTGCAGGTGGAGTTCTGGTCCAAGTTCTACACCTGCTGCCTTCAGTACCAGGAAGAAATTTCACAGCCTCTGGTCCTGCTCTTCAACCCTTACACCAGCATGGTTTGCCTGCTGAAGAAGGGCTCTGTGTCTTTCCTCATGCCCTGTCCCTGGGTGGACCATCTTTATCTCCTCTCCAATGAGCACCTCCTGACTGAGGATGCTGCTGCTATCTTTGATGATTTGGAGATGCCTCATGATGTTGTCTGTCTTGTCCAGTGCCTTCACCTGGGGAATCAATTTCCATGGACATGGCCTTCAGCATGGAAATGGCCTGCTCCCACCTCCAGCTTCCAGAAAAGGCTGTAGAGCAGATCCTGGAGGACTTGATAGCTAATGACACAGAAAGTGTGATAGAGGAGATCCACAGCAAACTGCAGGAGATCAGGAACCCCATCCATGCCATTCGGGTGCTCATCCAAGACATGGACTATGAGATGGACACCGACATGGAGAGAGCTCCTCACCTAAACCTGCAGCTGCACCTCAGCCAACTGTACAGCAGCAGCACGGCTGGCAGTGTGCTGTGCTGGGGAGTCTGTAAGATTGCTACCATCCACTTCCTCATCTGCCAAGACCTGCTGATTCTCCAGCAGCTCTTGCTGAGGCTGGGAGATGCTATGGTTTGGGGAGGGGGCCAACTCTTCCAGACTCAGCAGGACCTGCTGCCCCACACCACTCCCCTCCTGCTCTCCTACTACCTGATCAGGTGGGCAAGCCAGTGCCTGGCCTTGGACGTCCCCTTTGACACGCTGCAAGTAACCACAATGCCTCTTCTGGTTCTAAATGTGGCTTCCTCCTGAACCCACCTGAAATATCCTGCCCTGGCATGAAAGGCTGCTGTTTGCTGTGGGAATATCACTCCAGGAGTCAGGTTGTGCTGGGAAAGGTTCATTTTGGTGTTTTTTTTTTCCTTCCATGTGTTAAGCTGACTCTGCCATGTGCTAATTCCACCCTGCCAGGCCTGGCTGTTCCCTGCTGTTGCCTTCTCCAGCTGTAGGAGTTGAACAATGAGCACAATTAAAGCAGGAGGTGTTTTGTTGTCTCTTCATATTTTTTTTTTCCCAGGTGACTGGAAACTGGCCAATGTGGTCCCCATCCACAAGAAGGGTCGGATGGAGGAACCTGGAAACTACAGGCCAGTCAGCCTGACCTCAGTGCCAGGGAAAGTGATGGAGCAGATTATCCTGGCAGCAATCACTGCGCACCTGAAGGATGGCCAAGGGCTCAGGACCAGCCAACATGGATTTAGGAAGGGCAGGTCCTGCCTCTCCAACCTGATCTCCTTCTATGATCAGGTGACTGCCTGGTGGACGTGGGGCAGGCTGTGGATTTGGTCTACCTGGACTTAAGCAAGGCCTTTGACACCGTCCCCCACAGCAAACTGCTGTCTAAGCTGTCGGCTCATGGCTTGGACCACAACACTCTGTGCTGGGTTAGGAACTGGCTGGAGGGCTGAGCCCAGAGAGTGGTGGTGAATGGTGCCACATCCAGCTGGCAGCCAGGCACTAGTGGTGTGCCCCCCAGGGATCAGTGCTGGGCCCTGTCCTCTTTAACATCTTCATTGATGATCTGGATGAGGGCATTGAGTCAGTCATCAGCACATTTGCAGATGACACCAAGCTGGGAGCAGATGTTGGTAAGTTAGAGGATAGAAGGGCTCTGCAGAGGGACCTTGAGTGACTGGACAGATGGGTGGAGTCCAACGGGATGGCATTTAACAAGTCCAAGTGCCGAGTGCTGCACTTTGGCCACAACAACCCCATGCAGAGCTACAGGCTGGGGTCAGAGTGGCTGGAGAGCTGCCAAACATAAAGGGACCTGGGGAGGCTGATTGGCAGCCACCTAAACATGAGCCAGCAGTGTGCCCAGGTGCCCAAAAAGGCCAAGGGCATCCTGGCCCTCATCAAGAAAAGTATGGCCAGCAGGAGCAGGGAAGTCATTCTGCCCTGTGCTCAGCACTGATTAGGCCACACCTTGAGTCCTGTGTCCAGTTCTGGGCTCCTCACTTTAGGAAAGATCTTGAGTTGCTGGAATGTGTCCAGATAAGGGCAATGAGGCTGGGGAGGGGTCTGGAGCACAGCTCTGTGAAGAGAGGCTGAGGGAGCTGGGATTGTTTAGCATGGAGAAGAGGAGGCTCAGGGGAGACCTTATTGCTGTCTACAGCTACCTGAAGGGTGGTTGTAGCCAGGAGGGAGTTGTTGGTCTCTTCTCTCAAGCAACCAACACCAGAACAAGAGGGCACAGTCTCACGCTGAACTACCAGGGGTAGTTCAGGCTCTAGGTGAGGAGAAAGTTCAAGAGGGGATTGGACTTGGTGGCACTTGGTACCATGGTGTGGTCATGCGGTCTGTGGTGACAGGTTGGACTTGATGATCTTTGAGGTCTCTTCCAACCTTCGTGATTCTGTGATTCTGTGATTCCCATAGCTGAGTTAGTCTTTCAGGATCAATAAAATGGATTATTGTGTTATGTTTAATTTTATTTTGGGCAGAACCACGAATATTCCAGATGTCCAGATGATGTGTTTATAACTTAATATCTGCTTCCTGTGTACCATGTGTTCAGACTACGATAACTCGTATGGTTAACCAAGTCTTCTTAATAAAGAAGGAGATGAGGGAGTTGGAGCTATCTCCCTTAGGAGATAAGAAAAATAACAAAGAATGTTGTAAGTTTGAAACTGTGGGATGAAAGCTTTCTGGTATCTGTGTAAAGGAGGCAGCTGCCCTGCTGCTGCCCTGACTTTGTAGATTAGTGAAAGAATGTGTTTGTTAAAATGATTTAATTGACACAGCTCTGCTTTTTGTATCTTTGCCCATATGTTACATCAGCTCTTGGGGCATAAATAAGGTCCTCAGATGCGTTAATAAACTTGTCTTCAATCACCACATTCAAGTCTGTGACCAAATCTGCCACGACAGACATGTCCTTATGTAGTGACATCTGACAAAATTAGGTGACTTTGATAAAACAGCTGAGTTGCAGAGCAAGAGAGCTCTTTCTCTTGACTCTTTACCCACCTCCTATGCATGGACTAAGCAGCAGTACCAGTTCAGGAGGATTCTCCAGTTTAGATTGGAGGAATTCCCACAATCAGCAAACAGCTCTGTATTTGATATATTCCTAAGGTCTCCTGGAAGTGCCTTCCTTTTGTAAGTGAGGTAATGTTACTGCTTTTGGATCAATCTTTGAGGAATACTGTTCTCAAACTACCTGTAACAATTCCTATTGTGAAGATAACCCTCAACAAACCTACCAAACCTTCATAAACTTTGTATCATGTTACAAGGGAGGTGAAGCAAATTCATAAATAAATAAATATACATTTATACATTTTTTGCCTTATTTCCCCCTTATTCATAACAGGATCATGGAGCACAGGATGTTAGGGGTTGGAAGGCACTTCTGAAGATCATTGAGTCCAAACTCCTGCCAGAGCAGGACCAGCATAGGTCGCACAGGAACACATCCAGATGGGGTTTGAAAGTCTCCAGAGGAGACTCCACAACCCCTCTGGGCAGCCTGTTCTAATGCTCTGTGACCCTCATAGTGAAGAAATTCCTCCTCATGTTGAGGTGGAACCTCCTGTGCTGTAGTTTCTATCCATTGCCCCTTGTCCTATCCCAGGGTGCAACTGAGCAGAGCCTGGCCCCTCCCTCTTGATCCCCAGCCCACAGATATTTATAAAGACCCCCAGGGCTCTCAGTCTCTCTTCACCAGCCAGTGCTCCAGTCCCTTCATGTCGAGAATGGAGACAGGGATGACAAAGACTCAATATGAGTGATAGAAATCATCCAACTTTATTGTTCCACACTTCATTATTTATAGTCTTATCTTATGCATAGTTAATTCTATTCTAATTTAACACATTCTATTGGTTTATTTCTAAAAGGTTACATTTGTTTATTTCACAACTCTGTGTTTTTTTTTCTACTCAGTCTAGTTCCTCTTTTCCCCAGATCTCGCCTCCTCCTCATCTTGTTTGCCTCTTCTCTGGGGCAGCTTGACCTTAGCATACCAGGCAATCAGCACTTTTCCACAACTCCTACTCCATTGCTATATTTTCAACAGAAAGTCCTTCAAGGCCTGAATTGCACAGGTGTTCCTGGGACCCATGTCTTTTTTCCTTAAACCAATCCCCAACAATTCCCCCGTTTTTCTTTTGTGCAAGCAAGGCCTTGGAGGTTATCCTTTGAACACTTTGCATGATACAATTATAAACAAGTTCATCAATAATTAAAATTAATATAATAATACCTAAAAGCCTTAAAGCTTCTTTTATCAATTGTTTAACCCACTGTGACACATTACAAAATATTGATCTTAAAAAATCATCCAAGAGACTTTTTACAATTGCAACAGCGTGCGTACATTCTTTAGCCACTTCATCTCAGCATGTATTGACACTCCATGATCTGACAGGTTAAACCAATGCATTCCATCAAAGTCTTCACGCCCATGCCCTTGAGCCAACAACAAAAAATCAATTGCAGCACGATTTTGCAGCAATGCATGTTTCAATGGGTTTTGATCTAACAATAGCTCTTCCAACACTTGGGTGGTAACATTTGCGTTTTTTACTGACCAACACGCTAATCTTTCTACTTCACTCAAAGCTGTCGAGGGTTGGAAGGGTAAGGCCAAGAAGCCTCCTCCCTCCCCCCTGTAAAGTAAAGGGAAAGAAAATTGAAGGGAAAGGGAAAAAACCTCACAGCTGAATTAGCAAAGCAGTGGGTGCTGTATATTTACAAAGCAATGTAGGATATGCAGGGAAATATATACAAATTTACAATATTTACAATATGTACAAAGATATACAACAGAGTAGCACAGAAATGAGAGTTCCCCCTCTGCTGAGGGGGTTCCCCTCCTCCGCTCTCCCCCTCTCTCCCCCTTTACCCCAGAGCGGGTTAGAAAGAGAGAGAAAGAGAAAAAAGTTAGAAGCAGTTGTGTTAATTGGAAAGGAGTTAATACAGGCCTTGGTAGCTTATCGGTTTCAAGGCAAAGCCTTGGCCGAAAGCCCAGGAGCTGCAAGATGCTGCCCGAAGGAGAAGCGGAAGAAAGACTGATAGAAAAGTGCTGGAATGCCCAGGATACCCTCCTGCACTCCCAGTTCAGAAGGCGCTTCCTCCCACGCTACCAATGAAATTAGTTTAGATCGTTCTTTTCATTTACCAACTTCCGTCCACCATATTCCCTTTCTTAAGGGGACAGCCCCAACTGGTGACAAAAGCCTTTGCTGGAGCTGCACCTGGCATTACCAAACTCACAAAAGATCTCATTGCATCTCCCCTCAATTCCACTTGGTCAATACATTCTGGTGATAATCGCTCAACTGCACGTTTTTTCCGTAGTTGCTGTGTTTGCTTTAAAATTTTTAACCACTGAGTCTGAGATGGTGCTATTGTGGATAAAGACCCTAAATAACAGGGACCCCCCACTGGATTAGCTGGAATTCCCTGCCAGGCACGATCTCCACAAATCAAAAATATACCTGGTGGCAACGCTTTTGCTATATGATTATTCCATAAAAGGGGTATCACAGTATCACAGTAGCACAGTATAACTAAGGTTGGAAGAGACCTCGAGGATCATCGAGTCCAACCTGTCACCACAGACCCCATGACTAGACCATGGCACCAAGTGCCACGTCCAATCCCCTCTTGAATGCCTCCAGGGACGGTGACTCCACCACCTCCCTGGGCAGCACATTCCAATGACGAATGACTCGCTCGGTGTAGAACTTCCTCCTCACCTCGAGTCTAAACCTCCCCTGGTGCAGCCTGAGACTGTGTCTCCTTGTTCTGGTGCTGGTTGCCTGAGAGAAGAGGCCAACCCCTTCCTGGCTACAACCACCTTTCAGGTAGTTGTAGAGGGCAATGAGGTCACCCCTGAGCCTCCTCTTCTCCAGGCTAAACAATCCCAGCTCCCTCAGCCTCTCCTCACAGGGCTGTGTTCAAGGCCTCTCCCCAGCCTTGTTGCCCTTCTCGGGACACGTTCAAGTGTTTCTATGTCCATCTTAAACTGAGGGGCCCAGAACTGGACACAGGACTCAAGGTGCGGCCTCAACAATGCAGAGTACAGGAGCACAATGACTTCCCTGCTCCTGCTGGCCACACTATTCCTAATGCAGGCCAGGATGCCATTGGCCCTCTTGACCACCTGGGTACGCTGCTGGCTCATATTCACGTGGCTGTCGATCAGTACCCCCAGGTCCCTCTCTGTTTGGGAGCTCTCCAGCCACTCCGACCCCAGCCTGTAGCTCTGCATGGGATTGCCGTAGCCAAAGTGCAGCACTCAGCACTTGGACTTGTTGAATGCCATCCCATTGGTCTCTGCCCATCAGTCCAGTCAGTCGAGGTCCCTCTGCAGAGCCTTTCTACCCTCTGACTAACATCTGCTCCCAACTTGGTGTCATCTGCAAATGTGCTGATGACTGACTCAATGCCCTCATCCAGATCATCAATGAAGATGTTAAAGAGGATGGGGACCAGCACTGATCCTGGGGCACACCACTGGTGCCTGGCTGCCAGCTGGATGTGGCACCACTCACCACCACTCTCTGGGCTCAGCCCTCCAGCCAGTTCCTAACCCAGCACAGAGTGTTGTGGTCCAAGCCTCGAGCTGACAGCTTAGACAGCAGTTTGCTGTGGGGGATGGTGTCAAAGGCCTTGCTTAAGTCCAGGTAGACCACATTCACAGGCTTCCCCACATCCACCAGATGGGTCACCTGATCATAGAAGGAGATCAGGTTGGAGAGGCAGGACCTGCCCTTCCTAAATCCATGTTGGCTGGACCTGAGCCCTTGGCCATCCTTCAGGTGCGCAGTGATTGCCACCAGGATAATCTGCTCCATCACTTTCCCTGGCACTGAGGTCAGGCTGACTGGCCTGTAGTTTCCAGGTTCCTCCATCCGACCCTTCTTGTGGATGGGGACCACATTGGCCAGTTTCCAGTCACCTGGGACCTCACCAGGAGCCAGGACTGGAGGACTACGATGGAGAGCGGCTTGGCAGCTCATCTGCCAGCTCTCTCAGCACCCTAGGATGGATCCCATCCAGCCCCATGGACTTGTGAGTGTCCAAGTGGCTCAGCAGGTCCCAAACTAATTCCTCATGGATTTCCGGGGCATTACACTGCTCCTCGAGCCCATCGCCCAGCTCAGGAGGCCACTCGTCCTGAACTCCTCCTGCCTTGCTGTTAAACATTGAGGCACAGAAGGTGTTCAGGACCTCAGCCTTTTCCTCGTCTTCGGTCACCATGTTCCCTTCCAGGTCCAACAGGGAGTGCAGGTTCTTCCTGCCCTTCTTCTTGTTGTTAATATATTTATAAAAATGCCTTTTATTATCTTTGACAGAGGTGGCCAGCTTCAGTTCCAGCTGGGCCTTTGCCTCCCTAATTTTATTCCTACATAATCTAACAGCTTCCTTGAACATACCTCGAGAAGCCTTCCCCTCCTTCCAAAGGTGATACAGCCTCTTCTTCCCCCTTAAATCCTCCAGGAGCTGCTTGCTCATCCAGGCCGGTCGCCTTCCCCTCCGGCTTGCCTCTTGGCACGTGGGAACTGCCAATTCCTGTGCCTTCAAGAGCTCCTGTTTGAAGTAGGTCCAACCCTCCTGAGCCCTTTGGTTCATGAGGGCTGGTACCCAGGGGACTTTGCAAACAAGTTTCTTAAATAGGCTGAAGTTCGCCCTTCGGAAGTCCAACGTGAAGGTTCTGATGGGCTGGGGGCGGGGATGGGGCCAGGGCTGGGGCAGTGTTGGGGCTGGGCTTAGGCTGGGGCAGGGCTGGGGCTGGGGCTGGGGCCGGGGCTCGGGCAGGTATGGGGCTGGGCTGAGGCTGGGTTGGGGCTGGGGCTGGGTTGGGGCTGGGCTGGGGCAGGGCTGAGGCTGGGTTGGGGCTGGGCTGGGGCAGGGCTGGTTCCAGGGCTGGGGCAGGTCGGGGGGCTGGGCTGTGGTTGGGCAGGGTGCAGGAGCCAGGGCTGGGGCTGGGCTGGGGCTGGGGCAGGGTTGGTCTGGAGGCTGGGCTGGGGCTGAGGCTGGGCTGGGGCCAGGGATGGGGGCTGGGCTGGGGCCAGGGATGGGGGCTTGGCTGGGGCTGGGCTGGGGCTGGATTGGGGCAGGGCTGTGGCAGGTCTGGGACTGGGCTGGGGGCAGGGCTGGGGCTGGGGCAGGGATGGGGCTGGGCGGGGGGCTGGGGCGGGGGCTGGGGCAGGGCTGCGGTAGGGAGCGTTGTCTGGGCTGGGGCTGGGCTGGGGCTGGGCTGAGGCTGGGTTGGGGCTGGGCTGGGGCAGGGCTGGTTCTGGGGCTGGGGAGGTCTGGGGGCTGGGCTGTGGTTGGGCAGGGTGCAGGAGCCAGGGCTGGGGCTGGGCTGGGGCTGGGGCAGGGTTGGTCTGGAGGCTGGGCTGGGGCTGAGGCTGGGCTGGGGCCAGGGATGGGGGCTGGGCTGGGGCTGGGCTGGGGCTGGATTGGGGCAGGGCTGTGGCAGGTCTGGGACTGGGCTGAGGGCAGGGCTGGGGCTGGTCTGCGCCTGGGCTGGGGCAGGGCTGGGGCAGGGCTGGGGCTGGGCTGGGGGAAGGGCTGGGACGGGGGCTGGAGCAGGGCTGGGGGCTGGGACCGGGGCTGGTTGCTGGGATTGGGCTGGGGCTGGGGCTGGGGAAGGGCTGGAGGCAGGGCTGGGGCGAGGGCAGGGCTTGGGGCAGGGCTGGGGTTGGGCTGGGACCAGTGCAGGGGCAGGGCTGGGGCAGGGCTGGGGCTGGGGCTGGGCTGGGGCAGGGCTGGGGCTGGGCTGGGGGCTGGCACCTGGGTTGTGGCTGGGGCAGGTCTGGGACCGGGACTGGGTCCGGAGCTAGGCAGGGGCTGGGACAGGGCTGGGGGCAGGGCAGGGGCTGGGGCTGGGGCCAGGGCTGGGGCAGGGCCGGGACTGGGGCAGGGCTGGGGGTAGGTCTGGGACCAGGGCTGGGGGCTGGGCTGGGGCAGGGCTGGGGCCAGGCTCAGGGGCTGGGGCTGGGGCTGGGCTGGGGCAGGGCAGGGGGCAGGGCTGGGGCCTGGGTTGTGGCTGGGGCAGGTCTGGGGCTGGGGTGGAGGCCGGGGCAGGGCTACAGCTGGGCATGGGGCAGGGCTGGGCTGGGGCTGGGCTGGGGCAGGGCTGGGGTAGGGCTGGGGCCGGGGCTTGGGCAGGGTTGGGGCTGGGACCGGGGCTGGTTGCTGGGATTGGGCTGGGGCTGGGGGCTGGGCTGGGGCTGGGGCTGGGGCAGGGCTTGGGGCAGGGCTGGGGCTGGGCTGGGGCTGGGGCTAAGGCCAGGGCTTGGGCAGGGTTGGGGCTGGGGCTGGGCTGGGGAAGGGCTGGGGCTGGGGCTGGGGCTGGTGCCGGGGCAGGGACCGGGCCAGGGCTGGGACAGGGCTGGGGCTGGGCTGGGGCCTGGGGCTGAGGCTGGGGCTGTGGCCTGGGGCTGAGGCTGGGCTGGATTGGGGCAGGGCTGTAGCAGGTCTTTGGCCGGGCTGGAAGCTGGCCTGGGGCTGGGGCTGGGGTGGGGGCTGGGGCAGGGCTACGGTTGGGCATGGGGCAGGGCTGGGGCTGGGGCTGGGCTGGAGCCTGGGACCGGGCTGGGGCTAGGCTGGGGCAGGGCTGGGGCAGGGGTTGGGGCTGGGGTTGGGCCCGGGTTGGGTCTGGGCTGGGGCCGGGGCTGGGACTGTTCAGGGGGAGGGCTGGGGCAGGAGCTGGCCCAGGGCTGGGGCAGGGGTTGGGGCTGGGGTTGGGCCCGGGTTGGGTCTGGGCTGGGGCCGTGGCTTGGGCAGCCCTGGGGCTGGGGCCAGGGCTGGGGCTGGGGCTGGGCTGGGGAAGGGCTGGGGTAGGGCTGGGGCTGGGGCTAAGGCCAGGGCTGGGGCAGGGCTGGGGCTGGGGCTGGGCTGGGGAAGGGCTGGGGTAGGGCTGGGGCTGGGGCTAAGGCCAGGGCTGGGGCAGGGCTGGGGCTGGTGCCGGGGCAGGGCTGGGGCAGGGCTGGGGCAGGGGCTGGGGCCGGGGCTGGGGCCGGGGCTGGGGCTGGGGCTGGGCTGGGGCAGGGCTGGGGCAGGGGCTGGGGCAGGGGCTGGGGCTGGGGCTGGGCCCGGGTTGGGTCTGGGCTGGGGCCGTGGCTTGGGCAGCACTGGGGCTGGGGCTGGGGCCAGGGCTGGGGCTGGGCTGGGCTGGGGCTGGGGCTGGGGCTAAGGCCAGGGCTGGGGCTGGGCTGGGGAAGGGCTGGGGTAGGGCTGGGGCTGGGGCTGGGGCCAGGGCTGGGACAGGGCTGGGGCTGGGGCTGGGGCTGGGCTGGGGCAGGGCTGGGGCTGGTGCCGGGGCAGGGACCGGGCCAGGGCTGGGGCAGGGCTGGGGCTGGGCTGGGGCCTGGGGCTGAGGCTGGGGCTGGGGCCTGGGGCTGGGGCTGGGGCTGTGTTGTTGGGGTTTGTTTTGAGCAAGAGGGGACATGGGTCCCAGGAACACCTGTGCAATTCAGGCCTTGAAGAATTCTCTGTTGATAATATAGTGGCAGAGTAGGAGATGTGAGAAAGTGCTGATTGCTTGGTATGCTGAAGTCCAGCTGCCCCTGAGATGGGAGGCAAGCAAGATAAGGAGGAGGCGAGATCTGGGAAAGAGAGCAATTAGGCCGGATAGAAGAATTCCACAGAGTTGTGAAAACAATGATGTAACCTTTTAGAGAGCAGCCAATAGTATGTTGCCAAGTGGGCATAATTATAGCAAACTGTATATAAGATGTGTCTGATGCTCAATAAAGTTGGAATCCGCTGATCACATTGGTCGAATAAGCGGCCCCCTTCTTGCAGTAGGCTGGGGCTGAGGCTGGGCTGGAATCTGGGACCGGGCTGGGGCTAGGCTGGGGCAGGGCTGTGGCAGGGTTGGGGCCAGGGCTGGGTCCGGGGCTAGGCAGGGGCTGGGGCAGGGCTGGGAACAGGGCTGGGGCTGGGGCTGGGCTGGGGCAGGGCTGGGGTAGGGCTGGGGCAGGGCTGGGACAGGGTTGGGGTCAGGGCTGGGTCCAGGGCTGGGGCTGGGGCTGGGCTGGGGCAGGGTTGGGGCTGGGCTGGGGGCTGGAGCCTGGCCTGGGGACAGGGCTGGGTGCTGGGGTCAGGGCTGGGGTAGGGCTGGGGCTGGGCTGGGGCAGGGCTGGGGTAGGACTGGGGTCGGGGCTGGGGCCGGGGCTGGGACAGGGCTGGAGGCAGGTCTGGGGCTGGGGCAGGGCTGGGACTGGGCTGGGGCTGAGCTGGGGCCGGGGCTGGGGCAGGGCTGGGGGCAGGGGCTGGGGCCTGGGGCTGAGGCTGGGCTGGATTGGGGCAGGACTGTAGCACGTCTGGGGCCGGGCTGGAAGCTGGGCAGGGGCTGGGGCTGGGGTGGGGGCCGGGGCAGGGCTAAGGTTGGGCATGGGGCAGGGCTGGAGCTGGGCTGGAGCCTGAGAGCGGGCTGGGGCTTGGCTGGGGCAGGGCTGGGGCCGGGGCTGGAGGCTGGAGCCTGGGCTGGGGCAGGGGCTTGGCTGGGGCTGGGGCCGGGGCTGGGGCTGGGCTGGGGACAGGGATGGGGCTGGGGACAGGGCTGGGCCTGGGACAGGACTGGGCCCGAGGCTGGGGCAGGACTAGGCTGGAGGCTGGGCCTTGGGCTGGGGCTGGGCTGGGGGCAGGGCTGGGGCTGGGGCTGGGGCTGGGGTTTGGGCTGGGGCAGGGCTGGGCCTGGGCTGGGACCAGGACTGGGCTGGGGCAGGCACTGGGGCAGGGCTGGGGCTGGGGCTGGGGCTGGGGCTGGGGCTGGGGCCGGGCTAGGGCTGGGCTGGGGGCAAGGATGGGGATGGGGCTGGGTGGGCTGGGGGCAGGTATGGGGCTGGGGCTGGGGCTGGGGCTAAGCCAGGGCTGGGGCTGGGCCAGGGCTGGGCTGGGACTGGGGCTGGGACTGGGGCAGGGCTAGGACTGGGGCTGGGCTGGGGTGGGGCTGGCACAGGGCTGGGGCTGTGGCTCGGTCTGGGGCAGGGACTGGGGCAGGGCTAGGACTGGGGATGGGCTGGGACTGAGGTTGGGGCCGGGGCTGGGGCAAGACTAGGCTGGAGGCTGGGCCTTGGGCTGGGGCTGGGCTGGGGACAGGGCTGGGGCTGGGGCAGGACTGGGGCTGGGCTGATGGCAGGGTTGGGCTAGGGCTGGGGGCAGGGCTGGGCTGGGGCCGGGGGCAGGGCTGGGCTAGCGCTGGGCTGGGGCAAAGGCTGGGGCTGGGGCTGGGGCCGGGGCAGGACTGGGGCTGGGGCAGGGCTGGGGCCGGGGTTGGGGCAGGACTGGGGCTGGGGCAGGGCTGGGGGCAGGGCTGGGCTAGCGCTGGGCTCAGGCCGAGGCTGAGGCTGGGGCTGGGGCAGGGCTGGGGCTGGGGCTGGGGCAGGAGCCGGGGCTGGGGCAGGGGCAGGAGCCGGGGCTGGGACAGGAGCCGGGGCTGGGGACTGCGCTAGGGCCAGAGCTGGGCCAGGGCTGAGGCTGGGCTGGGGCTGGTTTCGGGGTGGGGCTGGGGCTGGGTCCAGGGCTGGGGCTGGGACTGGGGCAGGGCTGGGCTAGGGCTGAGGCAGGGCTGGGGTCGGGTTGGGCTGGGGCTGGAGTGAGGGCAGGGCTGGGCTAGGGCTGGGGGCAGGGCTGGGAGTGGGACTGGGCTGGGGTAGGGCTGGGGCAGGGCTGGGACTAGGACTGGGGTTGGGGCGGGTAATGGGACGCGGCTGGGGCTGAGGGTAGGGCTGGGCTAGGCTGGGCTGGGGCCCGGGCTGGGGCTAGGGCTGGGGCTGGGTCCAGGGCTAGGGCAGGGCTGGGGCTGGGGCAGGGCTGGGGCAGGGCTGGGCTGGGGCTGGGCTGGGGCCAAGGTTGGGGCTGGGGCTGGGCTGGTGTCGAGGGTGGGGCTGGGGCTGCGGACAGGGCTGGGGCTAGGGCTGAGGCAGGGGTACGGCTGGGGCTGGATTGGGGCCAGGGCAGGGGCAGGACTAGGCTTGAGGCTGGGCCTTGGGCTGGGGCTGGGTTGGTGCAGGGCTGGGGCTGGAACCAAGGCTTGGGCAGGGCTGGGGCTGGAGACAGGGCTGGGGCAGGAGCCAGGGCTGGGGCAGGGCTGAGGTCAGGCCTGGGGCTGGGGCTGGGGCAGGGCTGGGGCTAGGCTGGGGCTGGGCCTGGGGCTGGGCTGTGGCTGGGGCTGGGGACATGGCTGGGGCCAGGCTGGGGCTGGGTCTGGGCTGAGGGCAAGGCTGGGGCTAGGGGCTGGGATGGGGCAGGACTGGGCTGGGGAAAAGGCTTGGGCTGGGGCTGGGGAAGGGCTGGGGCTGGGGCTGGGATAGGGATGGGGCTGTGGCTGGGTCTGGGGCGGGGACTGGGGTAGGGCTAGGGCTGGGGCTGGGCTGGGACTGAGTTTGGGGCTGGGGCTGGGGCTGGGTTGGGGCCGGGGCTGGGGCAGGACTAGGCTGGAGGCTGGGCCTTGGGCTGGTGCTGGGACTGGGAGCAGGGCTGGGACTGGGGTTGGGGCCGGTGCTGGGACTGAGGTTGGGGCCGGGGCTGGGGCGGAGGCTGTGGCAGGGCTGGGGTCGGGCTGGGGCTGGGGCTGGGGTGAGGGCAGGGCTAGGGAAGGGATGGGGATTGGGTTGGGCTGGGGCTGGGGCTGGGACTGGGTCCAGGGCTGGGGAAGGGCTGGGGGCGGGACTGTGGCAAAGCTGGGGCTGGGCTGGGGCTGTGGCTGGGGTGAGAGCAGGGCTGGGGCAGGGCTGGGCCTGGGGCAGGGCTGCGCTGGTGCTGGGGGCAGGGCTGGGCTAGCGCTGGGCTCAGGCCGAGGCTGAGGCTGGGGCTGCGGCAGGGCTGGAGCTGGGGCTGGGGCAGGAGCCGGGGCTGGGGCAGGAGCGGGGGCTGGGGACTGAGCTAGGGCCAGAGCTGGGCCAGGGCTGGGGCTGGGCTGGGGCTGGGGCAGGGCTGGGACTGGGCTGGGGCTGAGCTGGGGCCGGGGCTGGGGCAGGGCTGGGGGCAGGGGCTGGGGCCTGGGGCTGAGGCTGGGCTGGATTGGGGCAGGACTGTAGCACGTCTGGGGCCGGGCTGGAAGCTGGGCAGGGGCTGGGGCTGGGGTGGGGGCCGGGGCAGGGCTAAGGTTGGGCATGGGGCAGGGCTGGAGCTGGGCTGGAGCCTGAGAGCGGGCTGGGGTTTGGCTGGGGCAGGGCTGGGGCTGGGGCTGGAGGCTGGAGCCTGGGCTGGGGCAGGGGCTTGGCTGGGGCTGGGGCCGGGGCTGGGGCTGGGCTGGGGACAGGGATGGGGCTGGGGACAGGGCTGGGCCTGGGACAGGACTGGGCCCGAGGCTGGGGCAGGACTAGGCTGGAGGCTGGGCCTTGGGCTGGGGCTGGGCTGGGCTGGGGGCAGGGCTGGGGCTGGGGCTGGGGCTGGGGCTGGGGTTTGGGCTGGGGCAGGGCTGGGCCTGGGCTGGGACCAGGACTGGGCTGGGGCAGGCACTGGGGCAGGGCTGGGGCTGGGGCTGGGGCTGGGGCTGGGGCCGGGCTAGGGCTGGGCTGGGGGCAAGGATGGGGATGGGGCTGGGTGGGCTGGGGGCAGGTATGGGGCTGGGGCTGGGGCTAAGCCAGGGCTGGGGCTGGGCCAGGGCTGGGGCTGGGCTGGGACTGGGGCTGGGACTGGGGCAGGGGTAGGACTGGGGCTGGGCTGGGGTGGGGCTGGCACAGGGCTGGGGCTGTGGCTGGGTCTGGGGCAGGGACTGGGGCAGGGCTAGGACTGGGGATGGGCTGGGAGTGAGGTTGGGGCCGGGGCTGGGGCAAGACTAGGCTGGAGGCTGGGCCTTGGGCTGGGGCTGGGCTGGGGACAGGGCTGGGGCTGGGGCTGGGGCAGGACTGGGGCTGGGCTGATGGCAGGGTTGGGCTAGGGCTGGGGGCAGGGCTGGGCTGGGGCCGGGGGCAGGGCTGGGCTAGCGCTGGGCTGGGGCAAAGGCTGGGGCTGGGGCTGGGGCCGGGGCTGGGGCAGGACTGGGGCTGGGGCAAGGCTGGGGCCGGGGTTGGGGCAGGACTGGGGCTGGGGCAGGGCTGGGGCTGGGGTTGGGGCAGGACTGGGGCTGGGGCAGGGCTGGGGGCAGGGCTGGGGGCAGGGCTGGGCTAGCGCTGGGCTCAGGCCGAGGCTGAGGCTGGGGCTGGGGCAGGGCTGGGGCTGGGGCTGGGGCAGGAGCCGGGGCTGGGGCAGGAGCCGGGGCTGGGGACTGCGCTAGGGCCAGAGCTGGGCCAGGGCTGAGGCTGGGCTGGGGCTGGTTTCGGGGTGGGGCTGGGGCTGGGTCCAGGGCTGGGGCTGGGACTGGGGCAGGGCTGGGCTAGGGCTGGGGAAGGGCTGGGGTCGGGTTGGGCTGGGGCTGGAGTGAGGGCAGGGCTGGGCTAGGGCTGGGGGCAGGGCTGGGAGTGGGACTGGGCTGGGGTAGGGCTGGGGCAGGGCTGGGACTAGGACTGGGGTTGGGGCGGGTAATGGGACGCGGCTGGGGCTGAGGGTAGGGCTGGGCTAGGCTGGGCTGGGGCCCGGGCTGGGGCTGGGGCTGGGGCTGGGGCTGGGGCTGGGTCCAGGGCTAGGGCAGGGCTGGGGCTGGGGCAGGGCTGGGGCAGGGCTGGGGCAGGGCTGGGCTGGGGCTGGGCTGGGGCCAAGGTTGGGGCTGGGGCTGGGCTGGTGTCGAGGGTGGGGCTGGGGCTGCGGACAGGGCTGGGGCTAGGGCTGAGGCAGGGGTAGGGCTGGGGCTGGATTGGGGCCAGGGCAGGGGCAGGACTAGGTTTGAGGCTGGGCCTTGGGCTGGGGCTGGGTTGGTGCAGGGCTGGGGCTGGGGCTGGAACCAAGGCTTGGGCAGGGCTGGGGCTGGAGACAGGGCTGGGGCAGGAGCCAGGGCTGGGGCAGGGCTGAGGTCAGGCCTGGGGCTGGGGCTGGGGCTGGGGCAGGGCTGGGGCTAGGCTGGGGCTGGGCCTGGGGCTGGGCTGTGGCTGGGGCTGGGGACATGGCTGGGGCCAGGCTGGGGCTGGGGCTGGGCTGAGGGCAAGGCTGGGGCTAGGGGCTGGGATGGGGCAGGACTGGGCTGGGGAAAAGGCTTGGGCTGGGGCTGGGGAAGGGCTGGGGCTGGGGCTGGGATAGGGATGGGGCTGTGGCTGGGTCTGGGGCAGGGACTGGGGTAGGGCTAGGGCTGGGGCTGGGCTGGGACTGAGGTTGGGGCTGGGGCTGGGGCTGGGTTGGGGCCGGGGCTGGGGCAGGACTAGGCTGGAGGCTGGGCCTTGGGCTGGTGCTGGGACTGGGAGCAGGGCTGGGACTGGGGTTGGGGCCGGTGCTGGGACTGAGGTTGGGGCCGGGGCTGGGGCGGAGGCTGTGGCAGGGCTGGGGTCGGGCTGGGGCTGGGGCTGGGGTGAGGGCAGGGCTAGGGAAGGGATGGGGATGGGGTTGGGCTGGGGCTGGGGCTGGGACTGGGTCCAGGGCTGGGGAAGGGCTGGGGGCGGGACTGTGGCAAAGCTGGGGCTGGGCTGGGGCTGTGGCTGGGGTGAGAGCAGGGCTGGGGCAGGGCTGGGCCTGGGGCAGGGCTGCGCTGGTGCTGGGGGCAGGGCTGGGCTAGCGCTGGGCTCAGGCCGAGGCTGAGGCTGGGGCTGCGGCAGGGCTGGAGCTGGGGCTGGGGCAGGAGCCGGGGCTGGGGCAGGAGCGGGGGCTGGAGACTGAGCTAGGGCCAGAGCTGGGCCAGGGCTGGGGCTGGGCTGGGGCTGGTTTCGGGGTGGGGCTGGGGCTGGGTACAGTGCTAGGGCTGGGCTGGGGGCAAGGATGGGGATGGGGCTGGGCTGGGGCAGGGCTGGGGCTGGGGCTGGGGCTGGGCTGGGGACAGGGATGGGGCTGGGGACAGGGCTGGGCCTGGGATAGGAATGGGCCCGAGGCTGGGGCAGGACTAGCCTGGAGGCTGGGCCTAGGGCTGGGGCTGGGGCCGGGGCAGGGCTGGGGCTGGGGCTGGGGATTGGGCTGGGGCAGGGCTGGGCCTGGGCTGGGACCAGGACTGGGCTGGGGCAGGCACTGGGGCAGGGCTGGGACTGGGGCTGGGGCCGGGCTAGGGCTGGGCTGGGGGCAAGGATGGGGATGGGGCTGGGCTGGGACTGAGGGGATGGGACTGGGCTGGGGCAGGCACTGGGGCAGGGCTGGGGCTGGGGCTGGGGCTGGGGCTGGGGCCGGGCTAGGGCTGGGGGCAAGAATGGGGATGGGGCTGGGCTGGGCTGGGGGCAGGTATGGGGCTGGGGCTGGGGCTGGGGCTAAGCCAGGGCTGGGGCTGGGCCAGGGCTGGGGCTGGGCTGGGACTGGGGCTGGGCTGGGGTGGGGCTGGCACAGGGCTGGGGCTGTGGCTGGGTCTGGGGCAGGGACTGGGGCAGGGCTAGGACTGGGGCTGGGCTGGGACTGAGGTTGGGGCCGGGGCTGGGGCAAGACTAGGCTGGAGGCTGGGCCTTGGGCTGGGGCTGGGGCTGGGGCAGGACTGGGGCTGGGGCAGGGCTGGGGCCGAGGCTGGGGCTGGGTCTGGGGCTGGGCTGATGGCAGGGTTGGGCTAGGGCTGGGGGCAGGGCTGGGCTGGGGCCGGGGGCAGGGCTGGGCTAGCGCTGGGCTGGGGCAAAGGCTGGGGCTGGGGCTGGGGCCGGGGCTGGGGCAGGACTGGGGCTGGGGCAGGGCTGGGGCCGGGGCTGGGGCTGGGGTGAGGGCAGGGCTAGTGCAGTGCAGGGGATGGGGGCTTGGCTGGGGCTGGGCTGGGGGCAGGGCTGGGCTAGCGCTGGGCTCAGGCCGAGGCTGAGGCTGGGGCTGGGGCAGGGCTGGGGCTGGGGCTGGGGCTAGGGCAGGAGCGGGGGCTGGGGACTGAGCTAGGGCCAGAGCTGGGCCAGGGCTGAGGCTGGGCTGGGGCTGGTTTCGGGGTGGGGCTGGGGCTGGGGCTGGGCCCAGGGCTGGGGCTGGGACTGGGGCAGGGCTGGGCTAGGGCTGGGGCTGGGGCAGGGCTGGGGTCGGGTTGGGCTGGGGCTGGAGTGAGGGCAGGGCTGGGCTAGGGCTGGGGGCAGGGCTGGGAGTGGGACTGGGCTGGGGTAGGGCTGGGGCAGGGCTGGGACTAGGACTGGGGTTGGGGCGGGTAATGGGACGCGGCTGGGGCTGAGGGTAGGGCTGGGCTAGGCTGGGGCTGGGGCCCGGGCTGGGGCTGGGGCTGGGACTGGGGAAGGGCTGGGGCAGGGCTGGGGCTGGGGCTGGGACTGGGGAAGGGCTGGGGCCGGGACTGTGGCAGGGCTGGGGCTGGGCTGGGGCTGCGGCTGGGGTGAGAGCAGGGCTGGGGCAGGGCTGGGGCTGGGGGCTGGGCTGGGGCTGGGCTGAGGGCAGGGCTGGGCTAGGGCTGGGGCTGGGGCTGCACTGGGGGCAGGGCTGGGGCTGGGGCTGGGGCTGGGACCAGGACTGGGCTGGGGCTGGGGGCAGGGCTGGGCTAGCGCTGGGCTGGGGGCCGAAGCTGAGGCTGGGGCTGGGGCTGGGCTGGGGCTGGGGCTGGTGCAGGAGCCAGGGCTGGGGCAGGACTAGGCTTGAGGCTGGGCCTTGGGCTGGGGCTGGGTTGGCGCAGGGCTGGGTCTGGGGCTGGAACCAAGGCTTGGGCAGGGCTGGGGCTGGGGCTGGAGATGGGGCTGGGGCAGGAGCCAGGCCTGGGGCAGGCCTGGGGCAGGGCCTGGGGCTTGGGCTGGGGCTGGGCTGTGGCTGGGGCTAGGGACAGGGCTGGGGCAGGGCTGGGGCCAGGCTGGGTCTGGGTCTGGGCTGAGGGCAGGACTGGGGCTGGGCTGGGGACAGGGATGGGGCTGGGGCTGGGCTGGGGCTGGGCTGGGGACAGGGATGGGGCTGGGGACAGGGCTGGGCCTGGGACAGGACTGGGCCCGAGGCTGAAGCAGGACTAGGCTGGAGGCTGGGCCTTGGGCTGGGGCTGGGCTGGGGGCAGGGCTGGGGCTGGGGCTGGGGCTAAGGTATGGGCTGGGGCAGGGCTGGGCCTGGGCTGGGACCAGGACTGGGCTGGGGCAGGCACTGGGGCAGGGCTGGGGCTGGGGCTGGGGCTGGGGCCGGGCTAGGGCTGGGCTGGGGGCAAGGATGGGGATGGGGCTGGGCTGGGGCAGGGCTGGGGCTGGGGCTGGGCTGGGGATAGGGATGGGGCTGGGGACAGGGCTGGGCCTGGGACAGGACTGGGCCCGAGGCTGGGGCAGGACTAGGCTGGAGGCTGGGCCTTGGGCTGGGGCTGGGCTGGGGGCAGGGCTGGGGCTGGGGCTGGGGCTGGGGTTTGGGCTGGGGCAGGGCTGGGCCTGGGCTGGGACCAGGACTGGGCTGGGGCAGGCACTGGGGCAGGGCTGGGGCTGGGGCTGGGGCTGGGGCTGGGGCCGGGCTAGGGCTGGGCTGGGGGCAAGGATGGGGATGGGGCTGGGCTGGAACTGAGGTTGGTGCCGGGGCTGGGGCAAGACTAGGCTGGAGGCTGGGCCTTGGGCTGGGGCTGGGCTGGGGGCAGGGCTGGGGCTGGGGCTGGGGCAGGACTGGGGCTGGGGCTGGGCTGGGGCCGAGGCTGGGGCTGGGTCTGGGGCTGGGCTGATGGCAGGGTTGGGCTAGGGCTGGGGGCAGGGCTGGGCTGGGGCCGGGGGCAGGGCTGGGCTAGCGCTGGGCTGGGGCAAAGGCTGGGGCTGGGCCTGGGGCCGGGGCTGGGGCAGGACTGGGGCTGGGGCAGGGCTGGGGCCGGGGCTGGGGCTGGGGCTGGGGTGAGGGCAGTGCTAGTGCAGGGCAGGGGATGGGGGCTGGGCTGGGGCTGGGCTGGGGGCAGGGCTGGGCTAGCGCTGGGCTCAGGCCGAGGCTGAGGCTGGGGCTGGGGCAGGGCTGGGGCTGGGGCTGGGGCAGGAGCCGGGGCTGGGGCAGGAGCGGGGGCTGGGGACTGAGCTAGGGCCAGAGCTGGGCCAGGGCTGAGGCTGGGCTGGGGCTGGTTTTGGGGTGGGGCTGGGGCTGGGTCCAGGGCTGGGGCTGGGACTGGGGCAGGGCTGGGCTAGGGCTGGGGCTGGGGCTGGGGCTAAGCCAGGGCTGGGGCTGGGCCAGGGCTGGGGCTGGGCTGGGACTGGGGTGGGCTGGGACTGGGGCTGGGCTGGGGTGGGGCTGGCACAGGGCTGGGGCTGTGGCTGGGTCTGGGGCAGGGACTGGGGCAGGGCTAGGACTGGGGCTGGGCTGGGACTGAGGTTGGGGCCAGGGCTGGGGCAAGGCTAGGCTGGAGGCTGGGCCTTGGGCTGGGGCTGGGCTGGGGGCAGGGCTGGGTCTGGGTTGAGGGTAGGGCTAGTGCAGTGCAGGGGATGGGGGCTGGGCTGGGGCTGGGCTGGGGGCAGGGCTGGGCTAGCGCTGGGCTCAGGCCGAGGCTGAGGCTGGGGCTGGGGCAGGGCTGGGGCTGGGGCTGGGGCAGGAGCCGGGGCTGGGGCAGGAGCCGGGGCTGGGGACTGCGCTAGGGCCAGAGCTGGGCCAGGGCTGAGGCTGGGCTGGGGCTGGTTTCGGGGTGGGGCTGGGGCTGGGGCTGGGGCTGGGTCCAGGGCTGGGGCTGGGACTGGGGCAGGGCTGGGCTAGGGCTGGGGCTGGGGCAGGGCTGGGGTCGGGTTGGGCTGGGGCTGGAGTGAGGGCAGGGCTGGGCTAGGGATGGGGGCAGGGCTGGGAGTGGGACTGGGCGGGGTAGGGCTGGGGCAGGGCTGGGACTAGGACTGGGGTTGGGGCGGGTAATGGGACGCGGCTGGGGCTGAGGGTAGGGCTGGGCTAGGCTGGGCTGGGGCCCGGGCTGGGGCTGGGGCTGGGGTTGTGTCCAGGGCTAGGGCAGGGCTGGGGCAGGGCTGGGCTGGGGCTGGGCTGGGGCCAAGGTTGGGGCTGGGGCTGGGCTGGTGCCAAGGGTGGGGCTGGGGCTGCGGACAGGGCTGGGGCTAGGGCTGAGGCAGGGGTAGGGCTGGGGCTGGGGCTGGATTGGGGCCAGGGCAGGGGCAGGACTAGGCTTGAGGCTGGGCCTTGGGCTGGGGCTGGGTTGGTGCAGGGCTGGGGCTGGGGCTGGAACCAAGGCTTGGGCAGGGCTGGGGCTGGAGACAGGGCTGGGGCAGGAGCCAGGGCTGGGGCAGGGCTGAGGTCAGGCCTGGGCCTGGGGCTGGGGCAGGGCTGGGGCTAGGCTGGGGCTGGGGCTGCGGACAGGGCTGGGGCTAGGGCTGAGGTAGGGGTAGGGCTGGGCTGAGGGCAGGGCTGGGCTAGGGCTGGGGCTGGGGCAGGGCTGGGGCTATAGCTGAGGTAGGGGTAGGGCTGGGACTGGGAGCAGGGCTTGGGCTAAGGTTGGGGCCGGTGCTGGGACTGCGGTTGGGGCCGGGGCTGGGGCTGAGGCTGGGGCAGGGCTGGGGTCGGGCTGGGGCTGGGGCTGGGACTGGGGAAGGGCTGGGGCTGGGACTGTGGCAGGGCTGGGGCTGGGCTGGGGCTGCGGCTGGGGTGAGAGCAGGGCTGGGGCAGGGCTGGGGCTGGGGGCTGGGCTGGGGCTGGGCTGAGGGCAGGGCTGGGCTAGGGCTGGGCCTGAGGCAGGGCTGCGCTGGTGCTTGGGGCAGGGCTGGGCTAGCGCTGGGCTCAGGCCGAGGCTGGGGCTGGGGCTGGGGCTGGGGCAGGAGCGGGGGCTGGGGACTGAGCTAGGGCCAGAGCTGGACCAGGGCTGAGGCTGGGCTGGGGCTGGTTTCGGGGTGGGGCTGGGGCTGGGTCCAGGGCTGGGGCTGGGACTGGGGCAGGGCTGGGCTAGGGCTGGGGCTGGGGCAGGGCTGGGGTCGGGTTGGGCTGGGGCTGGAGTGAGGGCAGGGCTGGGCTAGGGCTGGGGGCAGGGCTGGGAGTGGGACTGGGCTGGGGTAGGGCTGGGGCAGGGCTGGGACTAGGACTGGGGTTGGGGCGGGTAATGGGACGCGGCTGGGGCTGAGGGTAGGGCTGGGCTAGGCTGGGCTGGGGCCCGGGCTGGGGCTGGGGCTGGGGCTGTGTCCAGGGCTAGGGCAGGGCTGGGGCTGGGGCAGGGCTGGGGCAGGGCTGGGGCAGGGCTGGGCTGGGGCTGGGCTGGGGCCAAGGTTGGGGCTGGGGCTGGGCTGGTGCCAAGGGTGGGGCTGGGGCTGCGGACAGGGCTGGGGCTAGGGCTGAGGCAGGGGTAGGGCTGGGGCTGGATTGGGGCCAGGGCAGGGGCAGGACTAGGCTTGAGGCTGGGCCTTGGGCTGGGGCTGGGTTGGTGCAGGGCTGGGGCTGGGGCTGGAACCAAGGCTTGGGCAGGGCTGGGGCTGGAGCCAGGGCTGGGGCAGGAGCCAGGGCTGGGGCAGGAGCCAGGGCTGGGGCAGGGCTGAGGTCAGGCCTGGGGCTGGGGCAGGGCTGGGGCTGGGGCTAGGCTGGGGCTGGGGCTGCGGACAGGGCTGGGGCTAGGGCTGAGGTAGGGGTAGGGCTGGGCTGAGGGCAGGGCTGGGCTTGGGCTGGGGCTGGGGCAGGGCTGGGGCTATAGCTGAGGTAGGGGTAGGGCTGGGACTGGGAGCAGGGCTGGGACTAAGGTTGGGGCCGGTGCTGGGACTGCGGTTGGGGCCGGGGCTGGGGCTGAGGCTGGGGCAGGGCTGGGGTCGGGCTGGGGCTGGGGCTGGGACTGGGGAAGGGCTGGGGCTGGGACTGTGGCAGGGCTGGGGCTGGGCTGGGGCTGCGGCTGGGGTGAGAGCAGGGCTGGGGCAGGGCTGGGGCTGGGGGCTGGGCTGGGGCTGGGCTGAGGGCAGGGCTGGGCTAGGGCTGGGCCTGGGGCAGGGCTGCGCTGGTGCTGGGGGCAGGGCTGGGCTAGCGCTGGGCTCAGGCCGAGGCTGAGGCTGGGGCTGGGGCAGGGCTGGGGCTGGGGCTGGGGCTGGGGCAGGAGCGGGGGCTGGGGACTGAGCTAGGGCCAGAGCTGGGCCAGGGCTGAGGCTGGGCTGGGGCTGGTTTCGAGGTGGGGCTGGGGCTGGGTCCAGGGCTGGGGCTGGGACTGGGGCAGGGCTGGGCTAGGGCTGGGGCTGGGGCAGGGCTGGGGTCGGGTTGGGCTGGGGCTGGAGTGAGGGCAGGGCTGGGCTAGGGCTGGGGACAGGGCTGGGAGTGGGACTGGGCTGGGGTAGGGCTGGGGCAGGGCTGGGAATAAGACTGGGGTTGGGGTGGGTAATGGGACGCGGCTGGGGCTGAGGGTAGGGCTGGGCTAGGCTGGGGCTGGGGCCTGGGCTGGGGCTGGGGCTGGGGCTCAGGCTGGGGCAGGGCTGGGGCAGGGCTGGGGCAGGGCTGGAAGTGGGGCTGGGCTGGGGCCAAGGTTGGGGCTGGGGCTGGGCTGGTGCCAAGGGTGGGGCTGGGGCTGCGGACAGGGCTGGGGCTAGGGCTGAGGTAGGGGTAGGGCTGGGGCTGGATTGGGGCCAGGGCTGGGGCAGGACTAGGCTTGAGGCTGGGCCTTGGGCTGGGGCTGGGTTGGTGCAGGGCTGGGGCTGGGGCTGGAACCAAGGCATGGGCTGGGCTGGGGCTGGGGCTGGGGCAGGTCTGGGTTAGGGCTGGGGCTGGGCTGGGGCTGGTTTCGGGGTGGGGCTGGGGCTGGGGCTGGGTCCAGGGCTGGGGCTGGGACTGGGGCAGGGCTGGGCTAGGGCTGGGGCTGGGGCAGGGCTGGGGTCGGGTTGGGCTGGGGCTGGAGTGAGGGCAGGGCTGGGCTAGGGATGGGGGCAGGGCTGGGAGTGGGACTGGGCTGGGGTAGGGCTGGGGCAGGGCTGGGACTAGGACTGGGGTTGGGGCGGGTAATGGGACGCGGCTGGGGCTGAGGGTAGGGCTGGGCTAGGCTGGGCTGGGGCCCGGGCTGGGGCTGGGCTGGGGCTGGGGCTGGGCTGAGGGCAGGGCTGGGGCAGGGCTGGGGCAGGGCTGGGGCTGGGCTGGGGATGAGGGTGGGGCTGGGCTGGGGTCTGGGCTGGGGCTGGGGCTGGGCTGAGGGCAAGGCTACACTAGGAGTGGGGCTGGGGCAGGGCTGGGGCTGGGCTGGGGTTGGGGCTGGTCTGGGGCAGTGCTGGGGCTGGGCTGTGGCTGGTCTGGGACCAGGACTGGGCTGGGGCAGGCACTGGGGCAGGGCTGGGGCTGGGGCTGGGGCTGGGGCTGGGGCCGGGCTAGGGCTGGGCTGGGGGCAAGGATGGGGATGGGGCTGGGCTGGGGCAGGGCTGGGGCTGGGGCTGGGCTGGGGATAGGGATGGGGCTGGGGACAGGGCTGGGCCTGGGACAGGACTGGGCCTGAGGCTGGGGCAGGACTAGGCTGGAGGCTGGGCCTTGGGCTGGGGCTGGGCTGGGGGCAGGGCTGGGGCTGGGGCTGTACTGCAAGAAGGGGGCCGCTTTAACGACCAATTTGATCAGCGGATTCCACTTTATTGAGCATCAGACACATCTTATATACTGTTTGCTATAATTATGCCCACTTGGCAACATACTATTGGTTGCTCTCTAACAGGTTACATCATTGTTTTCACAACTCTGTGGAATTCTTCTATCCGGCCTAATTGCTCTCTTTCCCAGATCTCGCCTCCTCCTTATCTTGCTTGCCTCCCATCTCAGGGGCAGCTGGACTTCAGCATACCAAGCAATCAGCACTTTCTCACATCTCCTCTCCGCCAGTATATTATCAACAGAGAATTCTTCAAGGCCTGAATTGCACAGGTGTTCCTGGGACCCATGTCCCCTCTTGTCCGACAACAATTCCCCCGTTTTTCTTTTGTGCAAGTAAGGCCTTGGAAGTTATTCTTTGAACACTTTGCATAATACAATTATAAACAAGTTTAACAATAATCAAAATGAGTACAATAATACCTAAGAACCTTAAAACTTACTACTATAATTAACAAACATATTTACATTAAGTCTGGGTATCCCTATCAGACACGTCTGAAAAAGTTCAATCAATTCATTATTACCTGTTATGTTGCACCTCTATTTTCTCTAGGATGGTCAAAAATCATAATTTGTTTAATGGTAGCAAGATTTCTTTAATCTGTAAAGGTAGATCTGGCCAGGCTCTAGCTTCACAGACAGAAAACTTGCAGGCAATCAGCAAGAGCAAAAGAGCTTCATTGCTTTGCCCAATATAAAATTACCCATAATAATGTGTTTTTGGTCATCCTAGTAATACTAATCTCTTATTGGTACCAACTTCACCCAAAAAGCAACCTTACAATAGTTTTCTTCATCTTATATAGTTTCATCATCTATATAAGCAAACTTATGCTAAATAGAAGGGAGGCATATGATAGTCTTAGAATAGGTGGTCAAATCCCTTCTCCCTACATTCAGTGTGGTAAGGGTCAGAGCATCCACTTTCACACATGCTCAATTGTGCAGGCTTCTTATCTGAAGAAAACAAATTCCCAGTTCTGAATGTTTATCTTTAAGACAGCTCCTTCTCAGCCGTGATGTCTCCAATTAACCAGACAGTGTCCTTGCAAGTCTGCAAGATAGGTTTCTTTCTCTTTACCCTCTAAACAGGCCTCACAAGATCCTGACCCTTAATCCCAGTGCACTCTAAGTCTTACAATTTTAACACAAATCACCAGTATATTCGTCACAATTCCCCCTTTTTTTTTTTTTTTTTTCCTTTTTTTTTTTTTTCTTTTTTTTTTTTTTTGGTCACCATTGATTTGTGTTAAAAGTTCCAGATATTTCAGAACCTTCTTAATTGGATCACAATTAAGTTCTTCTGTTCTGATCACATTCTGATCATAACCATTTGCTTGTAACTTATTGGCATAAACAATCTTACTTAAAGGTCTTAGTATTTTGTAACAACAATTGCAGAGTATTATGCATAGTAAATATTACAAACAAATGTTTAAAGCCAATTTAGATTTGGTAACCAGAAAGTTAATTTATCCCATATTTCTTTAAATCCACAAGAAGTATCATCTAAAGAAATCTGATGTAATATCTGATTGTGGTTTACAATCGCCTGTAAATCTGTTTCCACTCGTTCATCTAGATTAACATAACTACAACAACTTACATGTATGACTACACATACACCCCCCTTCCTTAACATATAAAAAATCCAAAGCTAATCTATTCGGAGTAGATATTTTCGAGAGACCATTGATTTCAATTTGCTGCACTTTTATTGCATCTATACTTGCATTCATCATGATTTCAACTGTAGCAGAAAAATTTACTATTGCTTTTTCAAGTCCAAGTCTTTTCTCTCCGGTCTGATCAAGATTCCACACATGGAATGTGGTTTTTGATTTCGATTGGACTACTTATGTACAAATAGGGTTAGGATCAAAATTAGGCTCCACCAAGTATATGTGAACTCTGCCTCCTCGGCCTGCTGGGGTGCAACCAGCAGCCGGGTGTATTTTCTTCTCGGCAGCAGTTACATTCTTCAGGAGCCCTACAGATTTTTTAACTCCTTAACCCACTTCAAAATTCCATTTGGAGTCTCTTCTCTACTTCCTTGGTTAGTTCGTTTACCATTTCCCATTGTGCTTTTGTTATTTCAATTCCTCTGCCTTCAAAATCTTATGTCTCTTACTTTTCCTTTTACTAATCCTTTTAATTATTCCTGAGATTTCCCAACTAAAATTTCTCTAGTCTTTATTTCCCACTTATGCCAATCCCTTTCAATAATTTTCCATGGGGATTTAAATCCTTTTTCTCACCACAAAATAGGTTTTCTGTATTTACCAGCCCAAACTGCCTATTTTCAAATTCATCATTCAGGACAAAATATTTTTTGATTGATGCTTTTGACCCCAGATTATCATAATAGTTATTGTGATCGATGTTCGACTTCATGGGAAATGCTGTTTCCTCTCAGTCTTGGTTCTTCTGCACATTAGTGAAGGAATAGTTGTTAAAATTAATACCTATTTACTACAAACCTTAACTTATGCTAATACCAAAAAATCCTTAAAACCTTAAAAAACTATGTTAAAATTAATCCATCAAATCAGTGTCTAAAAAGAAATAAAATTGTTACATTAACTAAAAAACACTTTCCAAAATTAAAAGCTGTTTATACATTCCTTAACTATATTACATGGAGCTCCTTTGAAATGCCTAGGCAGACAACTAAGAAGGTTCGAACCAAAAGAAAATCTTACAATTTGAACTCTTAACTAAGTGCATACACCTTACTGCAATTACTATGTACTAAGTACTTATAAATACCAAATGCTTACTTATTCATTATGCTTATTAGAAAAAACTTAACAAAACTCTAAATAACAAATCTCTGAAAGACGTTACAATCAGAAATGACAAAATGAGTACTGTTGCTTTAAATCAAAACAGAGTAGTGCGGCTAAAGCCGCTGCGGGGGGAAAGGGGTGGGGGCTGCTGCCGTGGCAGCTGCTCCGCTGCTACTGTCGGCGCTGTCGGTATCGGTGGTGCGTCAGCCGGGTACCGCCTTGGTCGGAGCCGTCGGTATCCGCGGGGGCCGGCAGGGCTCGCGGGAGGAGAGCGGTGGCAGGAACGCTGTAACCGCGAGCCTCCAAGCGCTCCATTTTTTCTAAGAGGGGCCGTAAAGCAAAGTCGGCGCTGTTTGAATTCCTCGCTGCCGGTGTTATCTTCCGAGTCCGAGCCGTCGCTGGCGATGTCAGAGGAAGGTTCCCCGCTGTGTGCAAACGGCAGTGGTGACGGCTGGTAAACGCGGTGGTGGTCGCCGCAAGATGTATCGGGGGCGGCCCCGGTCGATCGGTCGACAGTTCTCAGACACATCTTTCAGCTGCAACTCAGATACACCTGGCGCTGCATCTCGTCCTGACAAAGTTGCTCTAACTGCAGCAGCCATTCGCTGTTTCAGTTCGTAGGTTTTAACACAGTTCATGCATTCTCGCCACGACTTTTGCAGCTTTATAGCAGTTTTATCACCATCTATAACCAAGTCCCACAACTTGTTCCTGTATTCTCTCCAAAAAGCTTCATCAAAATAACTATCTCCGCTAGGGAAATGCCCTAAAGCGGATCTATGGGCCAAAAGTCCAGGCATTACTTTAGACGATATCTCCGCCTTACGCTTTTCGATGACACTGTATTTCGCCTGATGACTGCTTATAGGGTCGGCCTTGCCCTTTCGAGTCTGTGCGCAAAGGTACTAAGGCTGCCATAACCTGTTGACTATGCTCAAGCTGTTTTGTCATTGTCATTGACAACACCTCAGCCTGTTTTTGTAATCCCTTACCAATCACCTCCGTCAGCATGGCCATCGGATTGCTTGGCAAGTCCTGAGCCCTCTGCAACAATTCGGCTACTGTCCATCTAGGATCTGCTGATGTAATAAGCTGCTGCGTCTGCTGGTTCCCATTCTGCATTAAACACTGCCTTAAAATTGCCTCTCGGATACCTTCTCCTACGCTTGCTGCTCTAAGTGCGGCAAGCAACTTATCCACAAATTCACCAAGAGGTTTCTGTCTACCTTGCTTAGTTCCCATATAGTGAGGATTTGCATTTCCATCCTTCTGCTTGTCAAAAACCCTCCTTACTATCTGGGCTGATGCTTGCAAAACAGGCGGCTGTAAAAGTGCCTGTAACTCTGGTCTCTCATACTGTCCCGTTCCACACAACTGATCTACTGTTACATCAAATAGTGGGTCGTTTTGCTGTCTTTGTACTCCAGCTGATTGTCTAGCTAGGTGTTCCCACTCATTCAAAAATGTCATAAATTGAGATGCTGTTAGGATCAGCTTCATAACATTATAAGAATCTCTAGGTAACATATTATAGTTCATATAAATAAAATCAATCATCTGTCTAGCTGGTTCAGATTGAACCCCAAATTGACTCGCAGTCTGTCTTAATTGAGATAACAATTTCCATGGCAATTGGGTTACATCAGCCTGAAAAACATTTTGCTCCCCAAGGACCTGTGTATACATCACTGGAAAAGCTTGATGTGAAGCAGCCAGCCGGCTAAGCCCTTCCTGATCTCCTTCGGCATTTAAGTGTTCTGCAACCTTTCGCCAATACTCTGCGTGCTTTCTTACATGATCTTTAACACCACCTCCAGGATCTATCGCCCTGTTTGTCTCCTCTCCCTCACTTACTTTCTTCTCCTGTACAATTTGCTCAGCTAAAAGATACGGGGAAGGCTCCTCAGCAGAGTCCTGTGTTACAGATTGTAATTCGACTCTGCCACCTAGTCCTTTTACACACGCAGCCTTCTCCTTTCTTAAATAATCCTGAACCTCTTCTGACAAAGGCAACCCAGCATGTGTAACACTTGCTCCATTTGGGTCCGTATAATCTAATCGTACCCTGGCTTGATAAGCTGCCATTTGCTCAGCACGATGCTGATCCAATGCTGTCATAACCATCTTCCACCATTTTCCACACTCCTTTGCTCGTTTTTCATCATCTAAGCCATGCAGCCACAAGTCTTGTCCAGACTTTTTCCACTGCAATCTTTCAAACACCTCATTTGGGTCCTTAAAATATCCTAACTCTTCTGCATAGCTTAACAGCGGCACCAACTCCTTTGTAAAATTTAACTTACACTGTCGCTTTTCTAAAAAGCATATAAATAAATCATACGCTGCCTGCCTATCCATGTCCGTATTTAAACGTTAATACCTGTGCGCACAGTCCTCGTTTAAGCAGTTTCCGGCTCTACAGCGTCTTCGGCTTCAAGGCTGTCTTCCCTTTTCTTGCAGCCTCCGGTACTGCTATCCCGGGCCGGCCGTCTTCTTGCCTCCCGGCTTACTGCGAATCTCCCAACGTCCCGAAGAACTTCTTAAACCCTAACGTTTGTCTTCATTAGGGTCCCTGTTCGGGCGCCACTTACTGCAAGAAGGGGGCCGCTTTAACGACCAATTTGATCAGCGGATTCCACTTTATTGAGCATCAGACACATCTTATATACTGTTTGCTATAATTATGCCCACTTGGCAACATACTATTGGTTGCTCTCTAACAGGTTACATCATTGTTTTCACAACTCTGTGGAATTCTTCTATCCGGCCTAATTGCTCTCTTTCCCAGATCTCGCCTCCTCCTTATCTTGCTTGCCTCCCATCTCAGGGGCAGCTGGACTTCAGCATACCAAGCAATCAGCACTTTCTCACATCTCCTCTCCGCCAGTATATTATCAACAGAGAATTCTTCAAGGCCTGAATTGCACAGGTTGTTCCTGGGACCCATGTCCCCTCTTGTCCGACAACAGGGCTGGGTTGGGGTTTGAGCTGGGGCAGGGCTGGGCCTGGGCTGGGACCAGGACTGGGCTGGGGCAGGCACTGGGGCAGGGCTGGGCTGGGGCTGGGGCTGGGGCTGGGGCCGGGCTAGGGCTGGGCTGGGGGCAAGGATGGGGATGGGGCTGGGCTGGGACTGAGGTTGGGGCTGGGGCTGGGGCAAGACTAGGCTGGAGGCTGGGCCTTGGGCTGGGGCTGGGCTGGGGGCAGGGCTGGGGCTGGGGCTGGGGCTGGGGCAGGGCTGGGGCTGGGGCTGGGGCAGGAGCCGGGGCTGGGGACTGAGCTAGGGCCAGAGCTGGGCCAGGGCTGAGGCTGGGCTGGGGCTGGTTTCGGGGTGGGGCTGGGGCTGGGTCCAGGGCTAGGGCTGGGACGGGGGCAGGGCTGGGCTAGGGCTGGGGCTGGGGCTGGGGCTAAGCCAGGGCTGGGGCTGGGCCAGGGCTGGGGCTGGGCTGGGACTGGGGCTGGGCTGGGGTAGGGCTGGCACAGGGCTGGGGCTGTGGCTGGGTCTGGGGCAGGGGACTGGGGCAGGGCTAGGACTGGGGCTGGGCTGGGACTGAGGTTGGGGCCAGGGCTGGGGCAAGACTAGGCTGGAGGCTGGGCCTTGGGCTGGGGCTGGGCTAGGGGCAGGGCTGGGGCTGGGGCTGGGGCAGGACTGGGGCTGGGGCAGGGCTGGGGCCGAGGCTGGGGCTGGGTCTGGGGCTGGGCTGATGGCAGGGTTGGGCTAGGGCTGGGGGCAGGGCTGGGCTGGGGCCGGGGGCAGGGCTGGGCTAGCGCTGGGCTGGGGCAAAGGCTGGGGCTGGGGCTGGGGCCGGGGCTGGGGCAGGACTGGGGCTGGGGCAGGGCTGGGGCCGGGGCTGGGGCTGGGGGCTGGGGCTGGGCTGAGGGCAGGGCTGGGGCTGGGGCTGGGGCCGGGCTAGGGCTGGGCTGGGGGCAAGGATGGGGATGGGGCTGGGCTGGGGCAGGGCTGGGGCTGGGGCTGTGCTGGGGACAGGGATTGGGGCTGGGGAAAGGGCTGGGCCTGGGACAGGACTGGGCCCGAGGCTGGGGCAGGACTAGGCTGGAGGCTGGGCCTTGGGCTGGGGGCTGGGCTGGGGGCAGGGCTGGGGCTGGGGCTGGGTTGGGGTTTGGGCTGGGGCAGGGCTGGGCCTGGGCTGGGACCAGGACTGGGCTGGGGCAGGCACTGGGGCAGGGCTGGGGCTGGGGCTGGGGCTGGGGCCGGGCTAGGGCTGGGCTGGGGGCAAGGATGGGGATGGGGCTGGGCTGGGACTGAGGTTGGGGCTGGGGCTGGGGCAAGACTAGGCTGGAGGCTGGGCCTTGGGCTGGGGCTGGGCTGGGGGCAGGGCTGGGGCTGGGGCTGGGGCAGGACTGGGGCTGGGGCTGGGCTGGGGGCCGAGGCTGGGGCTGGGGCTGGGTCTGGGCTGATGGCAGGGTTGGGCTAGGGCTGGGGGCAGGGCTGGGCTGGGGCCGGGGGCAGGGCTGGGCTAGCGCTGGGCTCAGGCCGAGGCTGAGGCTGAGGCTGGGGCAGGGCTGGGGCTGGGGCAGGAGCCGGGGCTGGGGCAGGAGCCAGGGCTGGGGACTGAGCTAGGGCCAGAGCTGGGCCAGGGCTGAGGCTGGACTGGGGCTGGTTTCGGGGGTGGGGCTGGGGGCTGGGTCCAGGGCTAGGGCTGGGACTGGGGCAGGGGCTGGGCTAGGGCTGGGGCTGGGGCTGGGGCTAAGCCAGGGCTGGGGCTGGGCCAGGGCTGGGGCTGGGCTGGGACTGGGGCTGGGCTGGGGTAGGGCTGGCACAGGGCTGGGGCTGTGGCTGGGTCTGGGGCAGGGACTGGGGCAGGGCTAGGACTGGGGCTGGGCTGGGACTGAGGTTGGGGCCAGGGCTGGGGCAAGACTAGGCTGGAGGCTGGGCCTTGGGCTGGGGCTGGGCTGGGGGCAGGGCTGGGGCTGGGGCTGGGGCAGGACTGGGGCTGGGGCAGGGCTGGGGCCGAGGCTGGGGCTGGGGCTGGGGCTGGGCTGATGGCAGGGTTGGGCTAGGGCTGGGGGCAGGGCTGGGCTGGGGCCGGGGGCAGGGCTGGGCTAGCGCTGGGCTGGGGCAAAGGCTGGGGCTGGGGCTGGGGCCGGGGCTGGGGCAGGACTGGGGCTGGGGCAGGGCTGGGGCCGGGGCTGGGGCTGGGGTGAGGGCAGGGCTAGTGCAGTGCAGGGGATGGGGGCTGGGCTGGGGCTGGGCTGGGGGCAGGGCTGGGCTAGCGCTGGGCTCAGGCCGAGGCTGAGGCTGGGGCTGGGGCAGGGCTGGGGCTGGGGCTGGGGCAGGAGCCGGGGCTGGGGCAGGAGCCGGGGCTGGGGACTGCGCTAGGGCCAGAGCTGGGCCAGGGCTGAGGCTGGGCTGGGGCTGGTTTCGGGGTGGGGGCTGGGGCTGGGGCTGGGGCTGGGTCCAGGGCTGGGGCTGGGACTGGGGCAGGGCTGGGCTAGGGCTGGGGCTGGGGCAGGGCTGGGGTCGGGTTGGGCTGGGGCTGGAGTGAGGGCAGGGCTGGGCTAGGGCTGGGGGCAGGGCTGGGAGTGGGACTGGGCTGGGGTAGGGCTGGGGCAGGGCTGGGACTAGGACTGGGGTTGGGGCGGGTAATGGGACGCGGCTGGGGCTGAGGGTAGGGCTGGGCTAGGCTGGGCTGGGGCCCGGGCTGGGGCTGGGGCTGGGGCTGTGTCCAGGGCTAGGGCAGGGCTGGGGCTGGGGCAGGGCTGGGGCAGGGCTGGGGCAGGGCTGGGCTGGGGCTGGGCTGGGGCCAAGGTTGGGGCTGGGGCTGGGCTGGTGCCAAGGGTGGGGCTGGGGCTGCGGACAGGGCTGGGGCTAGGGCTGAGGCAGGGGTAGGGCTGGGGCTGGATTGGGGCCAGGGCAGGGGCAGGACTAGGCTTGAGGCTGGGCCTTGGGCTGGGGCTGGGTTGGTGCAGGGCTGGGGCTGGGGCTGGAACCAAGGCTTGGGCAGGGCTGGGGCTGGAACCAGGGCTGGGGCAGGAGCCAGGGCTGGGGCAGGAGCCAGGGCTGGGGCAGGGCTGAGGTCAGGCCTGGGGCTGGGGCAGGGCTGGGGCTGGGGCTAGGCTGGGGCTGGGGCTGCGGACAGGGCTGGGGCTAGGGCTGAGGTAGGGGTAGGGCTGGGCTGAGGGCAGGGCTGGGCTAGGGCTGGGGCTGGGGCAGGGCTGGGGCTATAGCTGAGGTAGGGGTAGGGCTGGGACTGGGAGCAGGGCTGGGACTAAGGTTGGGGCCGGTGCTGGGACTGCGGTTGGGGCCGGGGCTGGGGCTGAGGCTGGGGCAGGGCTGGGGTCGGGCTGGGGCTGGGGCTGGGACTGGGGAAGGGCTGGGGCTGGGACTGTGGCAGGGCTGGGGCTGGGCTGGGGCTGCGGCTGGGGTGAGAGCAGGGCTGGGGCAGGGCTGGGGCTGGGGGCTGGGCTGGGGCTGGGCTGAGGGCAGGACCTGGGGCTGGGGGCAGGAGCCGGGGCTGGGGACTGCGCTAGGGCCAGAGCTGGGCCAGGGCTGAGGCTGGGCTGGGGCTGGTTTCGGGGTGGGGCTGGGGCTGGGGCTGGGTCCGGGGCTGGGGCTGGGACTGGGGCAGGGCTGGGCTAGGGCTGGGGCTGGGGCAGGGCTGGGGTCGGGTTGGGCTGGGGCTGGAGTGAGGGCAGGGCTGGGCTAGGGATGGGGGCAGGGCTGGGAGTGGGACTGGGCTGGGGTAGGGCTGGGGCAGGGCTGGGACTAGGACTGGGGTTGGGGTGGGTAATGGGACGCGGCTGGGGCTGAGGGTAGGGCTGGGCTAGGCTGGGGCTGGGGCCCGGGCTGGGGCTGCCGCTGGGGCTGGGGCTGGGCTGAGGGCAGGGCTGGGGCAGGGCTGGGGCAGGGCTGGGGCTGGGGCTGGGCTGGGGATGAGGGTGGGGCTGGGCTGGGGTCTGGGCTGGGGCTGGGGCTGGGCTGAGGGCAAGGCTACACTAGGAGTGGGGCTGGGGCAGGGCTGGGGCTGGGCTGGGGTTGGGGCTGGTCTGGGGCAGTGCTGGGGCTGGGCTGTGGCTGGTCTGGGACCAGGACTGGGCTGGGGCAGGCACTGGGGCAGGGCTGGGGCTGGGGCTGGGGCTGGGGCTGGGGCCGGGCTAGGGCTGGGCTGGGGGCAAGGATGGGGATCGTCTGGGCTGGGGCAGGGCTGGGGCTGGGGCTGGGCTGGGGACAGGGATGGGGCTGGGGACAGGGCTGGGCCTGGGACAGGACTGGGCCCGAGGCTGGGGCAGGACTAGGCTGGAGGCTGGGCCTTGGGCTGGGGCTGGGCTGGGGGCAGGGCTGGGGCTGGGGCTGGGGCTGGGGTTTGGGCTGGGGCAGGGCTGGGCCTGGGCTGGGACCAGGACTGGGCTGGGGCAGGCACTGGGGCAGGGCTGGGGCTGGGGCTGGGGCTGGGGCCGGGCTAGGGCTGGGCTGGGGGCAAGGATGGGGATGGGGCTGGGCTGGGACTGAGGTTGGGGCCAGGGCTGGGGCAAGACTAGGCTGGAGGCTGGGCCTTGGGCTGGGGCTGGGCTGGGGGCAGGGCTGGGGCTGGGGCTGGGGGCAGGACTGGGGCTGGGGCTGGGCTGGGGCCGAGGCTGGGTCTGGGTCTGGGGCTGGGCTGATGGCAGGGTTGGGCTAGGGCTGGGGGCAGGGCTGGGCTGGGGCCGGGGGCAGGGCTGGGCTAGCGCTGGGCTGGGGCAAAGGCTGGGGCTGGGCCTGGGGCCGGGGCTGGGGCAGGACTGGGGCTGGGGCAGGGCTGGGGCCGGGGCTGGGCTGGGGTGAGGGCAGGGCTAGTGCAGTGCAGGGGATGGGGGCTGGGCTGGGGCTGGGCTGGGGGCAGGGCTGGGCTAGCGCTGGGCTCAGGCCGAGGCTGAGGCTGGGGCTGGGGCAGGGCTGGGGCTGGGGCTGGGGCAGGAGCCGGGGCTGGGGCAGGAGCCGGGGCTGGGGACTGCGCTAGGGCCAGAGCTGGGCCAGGGCTGAGGCTGGGCTGGGGCTGGTTTCGGGGTGGGGCTGGGGGCTGGGGGCTGGGTCCAGGGCTGGGGCTGGGACTGGGGCAGGGCTGGGCTAGGGCTGGGGCTGGGGCAGGGCTGGGGTCGGGTTGGGCTGGGGCTGGAGTGAGGGCAGGGCTGGGCTAGGGCTGGGGGCAGGGCTGGGAGTGGGACTGGGCTGGGGTAGGGCTGGGGCAGGGCTGGGACTAGGACTGGGGTTGGGGCGGGTAATGGGACGCGGCTGGGGCTGATGGTAGAGCTGGGCTAGGCTGGGCTGGGGCCCGGGCTGGGGCTGGGGCTGGGGTTGTGTCCAGGGCTAGGGCAGGGCTGGGGCAGGGCTGGGCTGGGGCTGGGCTGGGGCCAAGGTTGGGGCTGGGGCTGGGCTGGTGCCAAGGGTGGGGCTGGGGCTGCGGACAGGGCTGGGGCTAGGGCTGAGGCAGGGGTAGGGCTGGGGCTGGGGCTGGATTGGGGCCAGGGCAGGGGCAGGACTAGGCTTGAGGCTGGGCCTTGGGCTGGGGCTGGGTTGGTGCAGGGCTGGGGCTGGGGCTGGAACCAAGGCTTGGGCAGGGCTGGGGCTGGAGACAGGGCTGGGGCAGGAGCCAGGGCTGGGGCAGGGCTGAGGTCAGGCCTGGGCCTGGGGCTGGGGCAGGGCTGGGGCTAGGCTGGGGCTGGGGCTGCGGACAGGGCTGGGGCTAGGGCTGAGGTAGGGGTAGGGCTGGGCTGAGGGCAGGGCTGGGCTAGGGGCTGGGGCTGGGGCAGGGCTGGGGCTATAGCTGAGGTAGGGGGTAGGGCTGGGACTGGGAGCAGGGCTTGGGCTAAGGTTGGGGCCGGTGCTGGGACTGCGGTTGGGGCCGGGGCTGGGGCTGAGGCTGGGGCAGGGGCTGGGGTCGGGCTGGGGCTGGGGCTGGGACTGGGGAAGGGCTGGGGCTGGGACTGTGGCAGGGCTGGGGCTGGGCTGGGGCTGCGGCTGGGGTGAGAGCAGGGCTGGGGCAGGGGCTGGGGCTGGGGGCTGGGCTGGGGCTGGGCTGAGGGCAGGGCTGGGCTAGGGCTGGGCCTGGGGCAGGGCTGCGCTGGTGCTTGGGGCAGGGCTGGGCTAGCGCTGGGCTCAGGCCGAGGCTGGGGCTGGGGCTGGGGCTGGGGCAGGAGCGGGGGCTGGGGACTGAGCTAGGGCCAGAGCTGGACCAGGGCTGAGGCTGGGCTGGGGCTGGTTTCGGTCGGGTGGGGCTGGGGCTGGGTCCAGGGCTGGGGCTGGGACTGGGGCAGGGCTGGGCTAGGGCTGGGGCTGGGGCAGGGCTGGGGTCGGGTTGGGCTGGGGCTGGAGTGAGGGCAGGGCTGGGCTAGGGCTGGGGGCAGGGCTGGGAGTGGGGACTGGGCTGGGGTAGGGCTGGGGCAGGGCTGGGACTAGGACTGGGGTTGGGGCGGGTAATGGGACGCGGCTGGGGCTGAGGGTAGGGCTGGGCTAGGCTGGGCTGGGGCCCGGGCTGGGGCTGGGGCTGGGGCTGTGTCCAGGGCTAGGGCAGGGCTGGGGCTGGGGCAGGGCTGGGGCAGGGCTGGGGCAGGGCTGGGCTGGGGCTGGGCTGGGGCCAAGGTTGGGGCTGGGGCTGCGGACAGGGCTGGGGCTAGGGCTGAGGCAGGGGTAGGGCTGGGGCTGGATTGGGGCCAGGGCAGGGGCAGGACTAGGCTTGAGGCTGGGCCTTGGGCTGGGGCTGGGTTAGTGCAGGGCTGGGGCTGGGGCTGGAACCAAGGCTTGGGCAGGGCTGGGGCTGGAGCCAGGGCTGGGGCAGGAGCCAGGGCTGGGGCAGGAGCCAGGGCTGGGGCAGGGCTGAGGTCAGGCCTGGGGCTGGGGCAGGGCTGGGGCTGGGGCTAGGCTGGGGCTGGGGCTGCGGACAGGGCTCGGGCTAGGGCTGAGGTAGGGGTAGGGCTGGGCTGAGGGCAGGGCTGGGCTTGGGCTGGGGCTGGGGCAGGGCTGGGGCTATAGCTGAGGTAGGGGTAGGGCTGGGACTGGGAGCAGGGCTGGGACTAAGGTTGGGGCCGGTGCTGGGACTGCGGTTGGGGGCCGGGGCTGGGGCTGAGGCTGGGGCAGGGCTGGGGTCGGGCTGGGGCTGGGGCTGGGACTGGGGAAGGGCTGGGGCTGGGACTGTGGCAGGGCTGGGGCTGGGCTGGGGCTGCGGCTGGGGTGAGAGCAGGGCTGGGGCAGGGCTGGGGCTGGGGGCTGGGCTGGGGCTGGGCTGAGGGCAGGGCTGGGCTAGGGCTGGGCCTGGGGCAGGGCTGCGCTGGTGCTGGGGGGCAGGGCTGGGCTAGCGCTGGGCTCAGGCCGAGGCTGAGGCTGGGGCTGGGGCAGGGCTGGGGCTGGGGCTGGGGCTGGGGGCAGGAGCGGGGGCTGGGGACTGAGCTAGGGCCAGAGCTGGGCCAGGGCTGAGGCTGGGCTGGGGCTGGTTTCGAGGTGGGGCTGGGGCTGGGTCCAGGGCTGGGGCTGGGACTGGGGCAGGGCTGGGCTAGGGCTGGGGCTGGGGCAGGGCTGGGGTCGGGTTGGGCTGGGGCTGGAGTGAGGGCAGGGCTGGGCTAGGGCTGGGGACAGGGCTGGGAGTGGGACTGGGCTGGGGTAGGGCTGGGGCAGGGCTGGGAATAAGACTGGGGTTGGGGTGGGTAATGGGACGCGGCTGGGGCTGAGGGTAGGGCTGGGCTAGGCTGGGGCTGGGGCCTGGGCTGGGGCTGGGGCTGGGGCTCAGGCTGGGGCAGGGCTGGGGCAGGGCTGGGGCAGGGTTGGAAGTGGGGCTGGGCTGGGGCCAAGGTTGGGGCTGGGGCTGGGCTGGTGCCAAGGGTGGGGCTGGGGCTGCGGACAGGGCTGGGGCTAGGGCTGAGGTAGGGGTAGGGCTGGGGCTGGATTGGGGCCAGGGCTGGGGCAGGACTAGGCTTGAGGCTGGGTCTTGGGCTGGGGCTGGGTTGGTGCAGGGCTGGGGCTGGGGCTGGAACCAAGGCATGGGCTGGGCTGGGGCTGGGGCTGGGGCAGGTCTGGGTTAGGGCTGGGGCTGGGGCAGGGCTGGGGTCGGGTTGGGCTGGGGCTGGAGTGAGGGCAGGGCTGGGCTAGGGCTGGGGGCAGGGCTGGGAGTGGGACTGGGCTGGGGTAGGGCTGGGGCAGGGCTGGGACTAGGACTGGGGTTGGGGCGGGTAATGGGACGCGGCTGGGGCTGAGGGTAGGGCTGGGCTAGGCTGGGCTGGGGCCCGGGCTGGGGCTGGGCTGGGGCTGGGGCTGGGCTGAGGGCAGGGCTGGGGCAGGGCTGGGGCAGGGCTGGGGCTGGGCTGGGGATGAGGGTGGGGCTGGGCTGGGGTCTGGGCTGGGGCTGGGGCTGGGCTGAGGGCAAGGCTACACTAGGAGTGGGGCTGGGGCAGGGCTGGGGCTGGGCTGGGGTTGGGGCTGGTCTGGGGCAGTGCTGGGGCTGGGCTGTGGCTGGTCTGGGACCAGGACTGGGCTGGGGCAGGCACTGGGGCAGGGCTGGGGCTGGGGCTGGGGCTGGGGCTGGGGCTGGGGCCGGGCTAGGGCTGGGCTGGGGGCAAGGATGGGGATGGGGCTGGGCTGGGGCAGGGCTGGGGCTGGGGCTGGGCTGGGGATAGGGATGGGGCTGGGGACAGGGCTGGGCCTGGGACAGGACTGGGCCCGAGGCTGGGGCAGGACTAGGCTGGAGGCTGGGCCTTGGGCTGGGGCTGGGCTGGGGGCAGGGCTGGGGCTGGGGCTGGGTTGGGGTTTGAGCTGGGGCAGGGCTGGGCCTGGGCTGGGACCAGGACTGGGCTGGGGCAGGCACTGGGGCAGGGCTGGGGCTGGGGCTGGGGCTGGGGCCGGGCTAGGGCTGGGCTGGGGGCAAGGATGGGGATGAGGCTGGGCTGGGACTGAGGTTGGGGCTGGGGCTGGGGCAAGACTAGGCTGGAGGCTGGGCCTTGGGCTGGGGCTGGGCTGGGGGCAGGGCTGGGGCTGGGGCTGGGGCTGGGGCAGGGCTGGGGCTGGGGCTGGGGCAGGAGCCGGGGCTGGGGACTGAGCTAGGGCCAGAGCTGGGCCAGGGCTGAGGCTGGGCTGGGGCTGGTTTCGGGGTGGGGCTGGGGCTGGGTCCAGGGCTAGGGCTGGGACTGGGGCAGGGCTGGGCTAGGGCTGGGGCTGGGGCTGAGGCTAAGCCAGGGCTGGGGCTGGGCCAGGGCTGGGGCTGGGCTGGGACTGGGGCTGGGCTGGGGTAGGGCTGGCACAGGGCTGGGGCTGTGGCTGGGTCTGGGGCAGGGACTGGGGCAGGGCTAGGACTGGGGCTGGGCTGGGACTGAGGTTGGGGCCAGGGCTGGGGCAAGACTAGGCTGGAGGCTGGGCCTTGGGCTGGGGCTGGGCTGGGGGCAGGGCTGGGGCTGGGGCTGGGGCAGGACTGGGGCTGGGGCAGGGCTGGGGCCGAGGCTGGGGCTGGGCTGATGGCAGGGTTGGGCTAGGGCTGGGGGCAGGGCTGGGCTGGGGGCCGGGGGCAGGGCTGGGCTAGCGCTGGGCTGGGGCAAAGGCTGGGGCTGGGGCTGGGGCCGGGGCTGGGGCAGGACTGGGGCTGGGGCAGGGCTGGGGCCGGGGCTGGGGCTGGGGTGAGGGCAGGGCTAGTGCAGTGCAGGGGATGGGGGCTGGGCTGGGGCTGGGCTGGGGGCAGGGCTGGGCTAGCGCTGGGCTCAGGCCGAGGCTGAGGCTGGGGCTGGGGCAGGGCTGGGGCTGGGGCTGGGGCAGGAGCCGGGGCTGGGGCAGGAGCCGGGGCTGGGGACTGCGCTAGGGCCAGAGCTGGGCCAGGGCTGAGGCTGGGCTGGGGCTGGTTTCGGGGTGGGGCTGGGGCTGGGGCTGGGGCTGGGTCCAGGGCTGGGGCTGGGACTGGGGCAGGGCTGGGCTAGGGCTGGGGCTGGGGCAGGGCTGGGGTCGGGTTGGGCTGGGGCTGGAGTGAGGGCAGGGCTGGGCTAGGGCTGGGGGCAGGGCTGGGAGTGGGACTGGGCTGGGGTAGGGCTGGGGCAGGGCTGGGACTAGGACTGGGGTTGGGGCGGGTAATGGGACGCGGCTGGGGCTGAGGGTAGGGCTGGGCTAGGCTGGGCTGGGGCCCGGGCTGGGGCTGGGGCTGGGGCTGTGTCCAGGGCTAGGGCAGGGCTGGGGCTGGGGCAGGGCTGGGGCAGGGCTGGGGCAGGGCTGGGCTGGGGCTGGGCTGGGGCCAAGGTTGGGGCTGGGGCTGGGCTGGTGCCAAGGGTGGGGCTGGGGCTGCGGACAGGGCTGGGGCTAGGGCTGAGGCAGGGGTAGGGCTGGGGCTGGATTGGGGCCAGGGCAGGGGCAGGACTAGGCTTGAGGCTGGGCCTTGGGCTGGGGCTGGGTTGGTGCAGGGCTGGGGCTGGGGCTGGAACCAAGGCTTGGGCAGGGCTGGGGCTGGAACCAGGGCTGGGGCAGGAGCCAGGGCTGGGGCAGGAGCCAGGGCTGGGGCAGGGCTGAGGTCAGGCCTGGGGCTGGGGCAGGGCTGGGGCTGGGGCTAGGCTGGGGCTGGGGCTGCGGACAGGGCTGGGGCTAGGGCTGAGGTAAGGGTAGGGCTGGGCTGAGTGCAGGGCTGGGCTAGGGCTGGGGCTGGGGCAGGGCTGGGGCTATAGCTGAGGTAGGGGTAGGGCTGGGACTGGGAGCAGGGCTGGGACTAAGGTTGGGGCCGGTGCTGGGACTGCGGTTGGGGCCGGGGCTGGGGCTGAGGCTGGGGCAGGGCTGGGGTCGGGCTGGGGCTGGGGCTGGGACTGGGGAAGGGCTGGGGCTGGGACTGTGGCAGGGCTGGGGCTGGGCTGGGGCTGCGGCTGGGGTGAGAGCAGGGCTGGGGCAGGGCTGGGGCTGGGGGCTGGGCTGGGGCTGGGCTGAGGGCAGGAGCCGGGGCTGGGGCAGGAGCCGGGGCTGGGGACTGCGCTAGGGCCAGAGCTGGGCCAGGGCTGAGGCTGGGCTGGGGCTGGTTTCGGGGGTGGGGCTGGGGCTGGGGCTGGGTCCGGGGCTGGGGCTGGGACTGGGGCAGGGCTGGGCTAGGGCTGGGGCTGGGGCAGGGCTGGGGTCGGGTTGGGCTGGGGCTGGAGTGAGGGCAGGGCTGGGCTAGGGATGGGGGCAGGGCTGGGAGTGGGACTGGGCTGGGGTAGGGCTGGGGCAGGGCTGGGACTAGGACTGGGGTTGGGGTGGGTAATGGGACGCGGCTGGGGCTGAGGGTAGGGCTGGGCTAGGCTGGGGCTGGGGCCCGGGCTGGGGCTGCCGCTGGGGCTGGGGCTGGGCTGAGGGCAGGGCTGGGGCAGGGCTGGGGCAGGGCTGGGGCTGGGGCTGGGCTGGGGATGAGGGTGGGGCTGGGCTGGGGTCTGGGCTGGGGCTGGGGCTGGGCTGAGGGCAAGGCTACACTAGGAGTGGGGCTGGGGCAGGGCTGGGGCTGGGCTGGGGTTGGGGCTGGTCTGGGGCAGTGCTGGGGCTGGGCTGTGGCTGGTCTGGGACCAGGACTGGGCTGGGGCAGGCACTGGGGCAGGGCTGGGGCTGGGGCTGGGTCTGGGGCTGGGGCTGGGGCCGGGCTGGGGCTGGGGCCGGGCTAGGGCTGGGCTGGGGGCAAGGATGGGGATCGTCTGGGCTGGGGCAGGGCTGGGGCTGGGACTGGGCTGGGGACAGGGATGGGGCTGGGGACAGGGCTGGGCCTGGGACAGGACTGGGCCCGAGGCTGGGGCAGGACTAGGCTGGAGGCTGGGCCTTGGGCTGGGGCTGGGCTGGGGGCAGGGCTGGGGCTGGGGCTGGGGCTGGGGTTTGGGCTGGGGCAGGGCTGGGCCTGGGCTGGGACCAGGACTGGGCTGGGGCAGGCACTGGGGCAGGGCTGGGGCTGGGGCTGGGGCTGGGGCCGGGCTAGGGCTGGGCTGGGGGCAAGGATGGGGATGGGGCTGGGCTGGGACTGAGGTTGGGGCCAGGGCTGGGGCAAGACTAGGCTGGAGGCTGGGCCTTGGGCTGGGGCTGGGCTGGGGGCAGGGCTGGGGCTGGGGCTGGGGCAGGACTGGGGCTGGGGCTGGGCTGGGGCCGAGGCTGGGGCTGGGTCTGGGGCTGGGCTGATGGCAGGGTTGGGCTAGGGCTTGGGGCAGGGCTGGGCTGGGGCCGGGGGCAGGGCTGGGCTAGCGCTGGGCTGGGGCAAAGGCTGGGGCTGGGCCTGGGGCCGGGGCTGGGGCAGGACTGGGGCTGGGGCAGGGCTGGGGCCGGGGCTGGGGCTGGGGTGAGGGCAGGGCTAGTGCAGTGCAGGGGATGGGGGCTGGGCTGGGGCTGGGCTGGGGGCAGGGCTGGGCTAGCGCTGGGCTCAGGCCGAGGCTGAGGCTGGGGCTGGGGCAGGGCTGGGGCTGGGGCTGGGGCAGGAGCCGGGGCTGGGGCAGGAGCCGGGGCTGGGGACTGCGCTAGGGCCAGAGCTGGGCCAGGGCTGAGGCTGGGCTGGGTCTGGTTTCGGGGTGGGGCTGGGGCTGGGGCTGGGTCCAGGGCTGGGGCTGGGACTGGGGCAGGGCTGGGCTAGGGCTGGGGCTGGGGCAGGGCTGGGGTCGGGTTGGGCTGGGGCTGGAGTGAGGGCAGGGCTGGGCTAGGGATGGGGGCAGGGCTGGGAGTGGGACTGGGCGGGGTAGGGCTGGGGCAGGGCTGGGACTAGGACTGGGGTTGGGGCGGGTAATGGGACGCGGCTGGGGCTGAGGGTAGGGCTGGGCTAGGCTGGGCTGGGGCCCGGGCTGGGGCTGGGGCTGGGGTTGTGTCCAGGGCTAGGGCAGGGCTGGGGCAGGGCTGGGCTGGGGCTGGGCTGGGGCCAAGGTTGGGGCTGGGGCTGGGCTGGTGCCAAGGGTGGGGCTGGGGCTGCGGACAGGGCTGGGGCTAGGGCTGAGGCAGGGGTAGGGCTGGGGCTGGGGCTGGATTGGGGCCAGGGCAGGGGCAGGACTAGGCTTGAGGCTGGGCCTTGGGCTGGGGCTGGTGCAGGGCTGGGGCTGGGGCTGGAACCAAGGCTTGGGCAGGGCTGGGGCTGGAGACAGGGCTGGGGCAGGAGCCAGGGCTGGGGCAGGGCTGAGGTCAGGCCTGGGCCTGGGGCTGGGGCAGGGCTGGGGCTAGGCTGGGGCTGGGGCTGCGGACAGGGCTGGGGCTAGGGCTGAGGTAGGGGTAGGGCTGGGCTGAGGGCAGGGCTGGGCTAGGGCTGGGGCTGGGGCAGGGCTGGGGCTATAGCTGAGGTAGGGGTAGGGCTGGGACTGGGAGCAGGGCTTGGGCTAAGGTTGGGGCCGGTGCTGGGACTGCGGTTGGGGCCGGGGCTGGGGCTGAGGCTGGGGCAGGGCTGGGGTCGGGCTGGGGCTGGGGCTGGGACTGGGGAAGGGCTGGGGCTGGGACTGTGGCAGGGCTGGGGCTGGGCTGGGGCTGCGGCTGGGGTGAGAGCAGGGGTGAGAGCAGGGGTGGGGCAGGGCTGGGGCTGGGGGCTGGGCTGGGGCTGGGGCTGGGGTGAGAGCAGGGCTGGGGCAGGGCTGGGGCTGGGGGCTGGGCTGGGGCTGGGCTGAGGGCAGGGCTGGGCTAGGGCTGGGCCTGGGGCAGGGCTGCGCTGGTGCTTGGGGCAGGGCTGGGCTAGCGCTGGGCTCAGGCCGAGGCTGGGGCTGGGGCTGGGGCTGGGGCAGGAGCGGGGGCTGGGGACTGAGCTAGGGCCAGAGCTGGACCAGGGCTGAGGCTGGGCTGGGGCTGGTTTCGGGGTGGGGCTGGGGCTGGGGCTGGGTCCAGGGCTGGGGCTGGGACTGGGGCAGGGCTGGGCTAGGGCTGGGGCTGGGGCAGGGCTGGGGTCGGGTTGGGCTGGGGCTGGAGTGAGGGCAGGGCTGGGAGTGGGACTGGGCTGGGGTAGGGCTGGGGCAGGGCTGGGACTAGGACTGGGGTTGGGGCGGGTAATGGGACGCGGCTGGGGCTGAGGGTAGGGCTGGGCTAGGCTGGGCTGGGGCCCGGGCTGGGGCTGGGGCTGGGGCTGTGTCCAGGGCTAGGGCAGGGCTGGGGCAGGGCTGGGCTGGGGCTGGGCTGGGGCCAAGGTTGGGGCTGGGGCTGCGGACAGGGCTGGGGCTAGGGCTGAGGCAGGGGTAGGGCTGGGGCTGGATTGGGGCCAGGGCAGGGGCAGGACTAGGCTTGAGGCTGGGCCTTGGGCTGGGGCTGGGTTGGTGCAGGGCTGGGGCTGGGGCTGGAACCAAGGCTTGGGCAGGGCTGGGGCTGGAGCCAGGGCTGGGGCAGGAGCCAGGGCTGGGGCAGGAGCCAGGGCTGGGGCAGGGCTGAGGTCAGGCCTGGGGCTGGGGCAGGGCTGGGGCTGGGGCTAGGCTGGGGCTGGGGCTGCGGACAGGGCTGGGGCTAGGGCTGAGGTAGGGGTAGGGCTGGGCTGAGGGCAGGGCTGGGCTTGGGCTGGGGCTGGGGCAGGGCTGGGGCTATAGCTGAGGTAGGGGTAGGGCTGGGACTGGGAGCAGGGCTGGGACTAAGGTTGGGGCCGGTGCTGGGACTGCGGTTGGGGCCGGGGCTGGGGCTGAGGCTGGGGCAGGGCTGGGGTCGGGCTGGGGCTGGGGCTGGGACTGGGGAAGGGCTGGGGCTGGGACTGTGGCAGGGCTGGGGCTGGGCTGGGGCTGCGGCTGGGGTGAGAGCAGGGCTGGGGCAGGGCTGGGGCTGGGGGCTGGGCTGGGGCTGGGCTGAGGGCAGGGCTGGGCTAGGGCTGGGCCTGGGGCAGGGCTGCGCTGGTGCTGGGGGCAGGGCTGGGCTAGCGCTGGGCTCAGGCCGAGGCTGAGGCTGGGGCTGGGGCAGGGCTGGGGCTGGGGCTGGGGCTGGGGCAGGAGCGGGGGCTGGGGACTGAGCTAGGGCCAGAGCTGGGCCAGGGCTGAGGCTGGGCTGGGGCTGGTTTCGAGGTGGGGCTGGGGCTGGGTCCAGGGCTGGGGCTGGGCCTGGGGCAGGGCTGGGCTAGGGCTGGGGCTGGGGCAGGGCTGGGGTCGGGTTGGGCTGGGGCTGGAGTGAGGGCAGGGCTGGGCTAGGGCTGGGGACAGGGCTGGGAGTGGGACTGGGCTGGGGTAGGGCTGGGGCAGGGCTGGGAATAAGACTGGGGTTGGGGTGGGTAATGGGACGCGGCTGGGGCTGAGGGTAGGGCTGGGCTAGGCTGGGGCTGGGGCCTGGGCTGGGGCTGGGGCTGGGGCTCAGGCTGGGGCAGGGCTGGGGCAGGGCTGGGGCAGGGCTGGAAGTGGGGCTGGGCTGGGGCCAAGGTTGGGGCTGGGGCTGGGCTGGTGCCAAGGGTGGGGCTGGGGCTGCGGACAGGGCTGGGGCTAGGGCTGAGGTAGGGGTAGGGCTGGGGCTGGATTGGGGCCAGGGCTGGGGCAGGACTAGGCTTGAGGCTGGGCCTTGGGCTGGGGCTGGGTTGGTGCAGGGCTGGGGCTGGGGCTGGAACCAAGGCATGGGCTGGGCTGGGGCTGGGGCTGGGGCAGGTCTGGGTTAGGGCTGGGGCTGGGCTGGGGCTGGTTTCGGGGTGGGGCTGGGGCTGGGGCTGGGTCCAGGGCTGGGGCTGGGACTGGGGCAGGGCTGGGCTAGGGCTGGGGCTGGGGCAGGGCTGGGGTCGGGTTGGGCTGGGGCTGGAGTGAGGGCAGGGCTGGGCTAGGGCTGGGGGCAGGGCTGGGAGTGGGACTGGGCTGGGGTAGGGCTGGGGCAGGGCTGGGACTAGGACTGGGGTTGGGGCGGGTAATGGGACGCGGCTGGGGCTGAGGGTAGGGCTGGGCTAGGCTGGGCTGGGGCCCGGGCTGGGGCTGGGCTGGGGCTGGGGCTGGGCTGAGGGCAGGGCTGGGGCAGGGCTGGGGCAGGGCTGGGGCTGGGCTGGGGATGAGGGTGGGGCTGGGCTGGGGTCTGGGCTGGGGCTGGGGCTGGGCTGAGGCCAAGGCTACACTAGGAGTGGGGCTGGGGCAGGGCTGGGGCTGGGCTGGGGTTGGGGCTGGTCTGGGGCAGTGCTGGGGCTGGGCTGTGGCTGGTCTGGGACCAGGACTGGGCTGGGGCAGGCACTGGGGCAGGGCTGGGGCTGGGGCTGGGGCTGGGGCTGGGGCCGGGCTAGGGCTGGGCTGGGGGGCAAGGATGGGGATGGGGCTGGGCTGGGGCAGGGCTGGGGCTGGGGCTGGGCTGGGGATAGGGATGGGGCTGGGGACAGGGCTGGGCCTGGGACAGGACTGGGCCCGAGGCTGGGGCAGGACTAGGCTGGAGGCTGGGCCTTGGGCTGGGGCTGGGCTGGGGGGCAGGGCTGGGGCTGGGGCTGGGTTGGGGGTTTGAGCTGGGGCAGGGCTGGGCCTGGGCTGGGACCAGGACTGGGCTGGGGCAGGCACTGGGGCAGGGCTGGGGCTGGGGCTGGGGCTGGGGCTGGGCTAGGGCTGGGGGCAAGGATGGGGATGAGGCTGGGCTGGGACTGAGGTTGGGGCTGGGGCTGGGGCAAGACTAGGCTGGAGGCTGGGCCTTGGGCTGGGGCTGGGCTGGGGGCAGGGCTGGGGCTGGGGCTGGGGCTGGGGCAGGGCTGGGGCTGGGGCTGGGGCAGGAGCCGGGGCTGGGGACTGAGCTAGGGCCAGAGCTGGGCCAGGGCTGAGGCTGGGCTGGGGCTGGTTTCGGGGTGGGGCTGGGGCTGGGTCCAGGGCTAGGGCTGGGACTGGGGCAGGGCTGGGCTAGGGCTGGGGCTGGGGCTGGGGCTAAGCCAGGGCTGGGGCTGGGCCAGGGCTGGGGCTGGGCTGGGACTGGGGCTGGGCTGGGGTAGGGCTGGCACAGGGCTGGGGCTGTGGCTGGGTCTGGGGCAGGGACTGGGGCAGGGCTAGGACTGGGGCTGGGCTGGGACTGAGGTTGGGGCCAGGGCTGGGGCAAGACTAGGCTGGAGGCTGGGCCTTGGGCTGGGGCTGGGCTAGGGGCAGGGCTGGGGCTGGGGCTGGGGCAGGACTGGGGCTGGGGCAGGGCTGGGGCCGAGGCTGGGGCTGGGTCTGGGGCTGGGCTGATGGCAGGGTTGGGCTAGGGCTGGGGGCAGGGCTGGGCTGGGGCCGGGGGCAGGGCTGGGCTAGCGCTGGGCTGGGGCAAAGGCTGGGGCTGGGGCTGGGGCCGGGGCTGGGGCAGGACTGGGGCTGGGGCAGGGCTGGGGCCGGGGCTGGGGCTGGGGCTGGGGCTGGGCTGAGGGCAGGGCTGGGGCTGGGGCTGGGGCCGGGCTAGGGCTGGGCTGGGGGCAAGGATGGGGATGGGGCTGGGCTGGGGCAGGGCTGGGGCTGGGGCTGTGCTGGGGACAGGGATGGGGCTGGGGAAAGGGCTGGGCCTGGGACAGGACTGGGCCCGAGGCTGGGTCAGGACTAGGCTGGAGGCTGGGCCTTGGGCTGGGGCTGGGCTGGGGGCAGGGCTGGGGCTGGGGCTGGGTTGGGGTTTGGGCTGGGGCAGGGCTGGGCCTGGGCTGGGACCAGGACTGGGCTGGGGCAGGCACTGGGGCAGGGCTGGGGCTGGGGCTGGGGCTGGGGCCGGGCTAGGGCTGGGCTGGGGGCAAGGATGGGGATGGGGCTGGGCTGGGACTGAGGTTGGGGCTGGGGCTGGGGCAAGACTAGGCTGGAGGCTGGGCCTTGGGCTGGGGCTGGGCTGGGGGCAGGGCTGGGGCTGGGGCTGGGGCAGGACTGGGGCTGGGGCTGGGCTGGGGCCGAGGCTGGGGCTGGGGCTGGGTCTGGGCTGATGGCAGGGTTGGGCTAGGGCTGGGGGCAGGGCTGGGCTGGGGCCGGGGGCAGGGCTGGGCTAGCGCTGGGCTCAGGCCGAGGCTGAGGCTGAGGCTGGGGCAGGGCTGGGGCTGGGGCAGGAGCCGGGGCTGGGGCAGGAGCCAGGGCTGGGGACTGAGCTAGGGCCAGAGCTGGGCCAGGGCTGAGGCTGGACTGGGGCTGGTTTCGGGGTGGGGCTGGGGCTGGGTCCAGGGCTAGGGCTGGGACTGGGGCAGGGCTGGGCTAGGGCTGGGGCTGGGGCTGGGGCTAAGCCAGGGCTGGGGCTGGGCCAGGGCTGGGGCTGGGCTGGGACTGGGGCTGGGCTGGGGTAGGGCTGGCACAGGGCTGGGGCTGTGGCTGGGTCTGGGGCAGGGACTGGGGCAGGGCTAGGACTGGGGCTGGGCTGGGACTGAGGTTGGGGCCAGGGCTGGGGCAAGACTAGGCTGGAGGCTGGGCCTTGGGCTGGGGCTGGGCTGGGGGCAGGGCTGGGGCTGGGGCTGGGGCAGGACTGGGGCTGGGGCAGGGCTGGGGCCGAGGCTGGGGCTGGGGCTGGGGCTGGGCTGATGGCAGGGTTGGGCTAGGGCTGGGGGCAGGGCTGGGCTGGGGCCGGGGGCAGGGCTGGGCTAGCGCTGGGCTGGGGCAAAGGCTGGGGCTGGGGCTGGGGCCGGGGCTGGGGCAGGACTGGGGCTGGGGCAGGGCTGGGGCCGGGGCTGGGGCTGGGGTGAGGGCAGGGCTAGTGCAGTGCAGGGGATGGGGGCTGGGCTGGGGCTGGGCTGGGGGCAGGGCTGGGCTAGCGCTGGGCTCAGGCCGAGGCTGAGGCTGGGGCTGGGGCAGGGCTGGGGCTGGGGCTGGGGCAGGAGCCGGGGCTGGGGCAGGAGCCGGGGCTGGGGACTGCGCTAGGGCCAGAGCTGGGCCAGGGCTGAGGCTGGGCTGGGGCTGGTTTCGGGGTGGGGCTGGGGCTGGGGCTGGGTCCAGGGCTGGGGCTGGGACTGGGGCAGGGCTGGGCTAGGGCTGGGGCTGGGGCAGGGCTGGGGTCGGGTTGGGCTGGGGCTGGAGTGAGGGCAGGGCTGGGCTAGGGCTGGGGGCAGGGCTGGGAGTGGGACTGGGCTGGGGTAGGGCTGGGGCAGGGCTGGGACTAGGACTGGGGTTGGGGCGGGTAATGGGACGCGGCTGGGGCTGAGGGTAGGGCTGGGCTAGGCTGGGCTGGGGCCCGGGCTGGGGCTGGGGCTGGGGCTGTGTCCAGGGCTAGGGCAGGGCTGGGGCTGGGGCAGGGCTGGGGCAGGGCTGGGGCAGGGCTGGGCTGGGGCTGGGCTGGGGCCAAGGTTGGGGCTGGGGCTGGGCTGGTGCCAAGGGTGGGGCTGGGGCTGCGGACAGGGCTGGGGCTAGGGCTGAGGCAGGGGTAGGGCTGGGGCTGGATTGGGGCCAGGGCAGGGGCAGGACTAGGCTTGAGGCTGGGCCTTGGGCTGGGGCTGGGTTGGTGCAGGGCTGGGGCTGGGGCTGGAACCAAGGCTTGGGCAGGGCTGGGGCTGGAACCAGGGCTGGGGCAGGAGCCAGGGCTGGGGCAGGAGCCAGGGCTGGGGCAGGGCTGAGGTCAGGCCTGGGGCTGGGGCAGGGCTGGGGCTGGGGCTAGGCTGGGGCTGGGGCTGCGGACAGGGCTGGGGCTAGGGCTGAGGTAGGGGTAGGGCTGGGCTGAGGGCAGGGCTGGGCTTGGGCTGGGGCTGGGGCAGGGCTGGGGCTATAGCTGAGGTAGGGGTAGGGCTGGGACTGGGAGCAGGGCTGGGACTAAGGTTGGGGCCGGTGCTGGGACTGCGGTTGGGGCCGGGGCTGGGGCTGAGGCTGGGGCAGGGCTGGGGTCGGGCTGGGGCTGGGGCTGGGACTGGGGAAGGGCTGGGGCTGGGACTGTGGCAGGGCTGGGGCTGGGCTGGGGCTGCGGCTGGGGTGAGAGCAGGGCTGGGGCAGGGCTGGGGCTGGGGGCTGGGCTGGGGCTGGGCTGAGGGCAGGGCTGGGCTAGGGCTGGGCCTGGGGCAGGGCTGCGCTGGTGCTGGGGGCAGGGCTGGGCTAGCGCTGGGCTCAGGCCGAGGCTGAGGCTGGGGCTGGGGCAGGGCTGGGGCTGGGGCTGGGGCTGGGGCAGGAGCGGGGGCTGGGGACTGAGCTAGGGCCAGAGCTGGGCCAGGGCTGAGGCTGGGCTGGGGCTGGTTTCGAGGTGGGGCTGGGGCTGGGTCCAGGGCTGGGGCTGGGACTGGGGCAGGGCTGGGCTAGGGCTGGGGCTGGGGCAGGGCTGGGGTCGGGTTGGGCTGGGGCTGGAGTGAGGGCAGGGCTGGGCTAGGGCTGGGGACAGGGCTGGGAGTGGGACTGGGCTGGGGTAGGGCTGGGGCAGGGCTGGGAATAAGACTGGGGTTGGGGTGGGTAATGGGACGCGGCTGGGGCTGAGGGTAGGGCTGGGCTAGGCTGGGGCTGGGGCCCGGGCTGGGGCTGGGGCTGGGGCTGGGGCTGGGGCAGGGCTGGGGCAGGGCTGGGGCAGGGCTGGAAGTGGGGCTGGGCTGGGGCCAAGGTTGGGGCTGGGGCTGGGCTGGTGCCAAGGGTGGGGCTGGGGCTGCGGACAGGGCTGGGGCTAGGGCTGAGGTAGGGGTAGGGCTGGGGCTGGATTGGGGCCAGGGCTGGGGCAGGACTAGGCTTGAGGCTGGGCCTTGGGCTGGGGCTGGGTTGGTGCAGGGCTGGGGCTGGGGCTGGAACCAAGGCATGGGCTGGGCTGGGGCTGGGGCTGGGGCAGGTCTGGGTTAGGGCTGGGGCTGGGCTGGGGCTGGTTTCGGGGTGGGGCTGGGGCTGGGGCTGGGTCCAGGGCTGGGGCTGGGACTGGGGCAGGGCTGGGCTAGGGCTGGGCTGGGGCAGGGCTGGGGTCGGGTTGGGCTGGGGCTGGAGTGAGGGCAGGGCTGGGCTAGGGCTGGGGGCAGGGCTGGGCTAGCGCTGGGCTCAGGCCGAGGCTGAGGCTGAGGCTGGGGCAGGGCTGGGGCTGGGGCAGGAGCCGGGGCTGGGGCAGGAGCCAGGGCTGGGGACTGAGCTAGGGCCAGAGCTGGGCCAGGGCTGAGGCTGGACTGGGGCTGGTTTCGGGGGTGGGGCTGGGGCTGGGTCCAGGGCTAGGGCTGGGACTGGGGCAGGGCTGGGCTAGGGCTGGGGCTGGGGCTGGGGCTAAGCCAGGGCTGGGGCTGGGCCAGGGCTGGGGCTGGGCTGGGACTGGGGCTGGGCTGGGGTAGGGCTGGCACAGGGCTGGGGCTGTGGCTGGGTCTGGGGCAGGGACTGGGGCAGGGCTAGGACTGGGGCTGGGCTGGGACTGAGGTTGGGGCCAGGGCTGGGGCAAGACTAGGCTGGAGGCTGGGCCTTGGGCTGGGGCTGGGCTGGGGGCAGGGCTGGGGCTGGGGCTGGGGCAGGACTGGGGCTGGGGCAGGGCTGGGGCCGAGGCTGGGGCTGGGTCTGGGGCTGGGCTGATGGCAGGGTTGGGCTAGGGCTGGGGGCAGGGCTGGGCTGGGGCCGGGGGCAGGGCTGGGCTAGCGCTGGGCTGGGGCAAAGGCTGGGGCTGGGCTGGGGCCAAGGTTGGGGCTGGGGCTGGGCTGGTGCCAAGGGTGGGGCTGGGGCTGCGGACAGGGCTGGGGCTAGGGCTGAGGCAGGGGTAGGGCTGGGGCTGGATTGGGGCCAGGGCAGGGGCAGGACTAGGCTTGAGGCTGGGCCTTGGGCTGGGGCTGGGTTGGTGCAGGGCTGGGGCTGGGGCTGGAACCAAGGCTTGGGCAGGGCTGGGGCTGGAACCAGGGCTGGGGCAGGAGCCAGGGCTGGGGCAGGAGCCAGGGCTGGGGCAGGGCTGAGGTCAGGCCTGGGGCTGGGGCAGGGCTGGGGCTGGGGCTAGGCTGGGGCTGGGGCTGCGGACAGGGCTGGGGCTAGGGCTGAGGTAGGGGTAGGGCTGGGCTGAGGGCAGGGCTGGGCTTGGGCTGGGGCTGGGGCAGGGCTGGGGCTATAGCTGAGGTAGGGGTAGGGCTGGGACTGGGAGCAGGGCTGGGACTAAGGTTGGGGCCGGTGCTGGGACTGCGGTTGGGGCCGGGGCTGGGGCTGAGGCTGGGGCAGGGCTGGGGTCGGGCTGGGGCTGGGGCTGGGACTGGGGAAGGGCTGGGGCTGGGACTGTGGCAGGGCTGGGGCTGGGCTGGGGCTGCGGCTGGGGTGAGAGCAGGGCTGGGGCAGGGCTGGGGCTGGGGGCTGGGCTGGGGCTGGGCTGAGGGCAGGGCTGGGCTAGGGCTGGGCCTGGGGCAGGGCTGCACTGGTGCTGGGGGCAGGGCTGGGCTAGCGCTGGGCTCAGGCCGAGGCTGAGGCTGGGGCTGGGGCAGGGCTGGGGCTGGGGCTGGGGCTGGGGCAGGAGCGGGGGCTGGGGACTGAGCTAGGGCCAGAGCTGGGCCAGGGCTGAGGCTGGGCTGGGGCTGGTTTCGAGGTGGGGCTGGGGCTGGGTCCAGGGCTGGGGCTGGGACTGGGGCAGGGCTGGGCTAGGGCTGGGGCTGGGGCAGGGCTGGGGTCGGGTTGGGCTGGGGCTGGAGTGAGGGCAGGGCTGGGCTAGGGCTGGGGACAGGGCTGGGAGTGGGACTGGGCTGGGGTAGGGCTGGGGCAGGGCTGGGAATAAGACTGGGGTTGGGGTGGGTAATGGGACGCGGCTGGGGCTGAGGGTAGGGCTGGGCTAGGCTGGGGCTGGGGCCCGGGCTGGGGCTGGGGCTGGGGCTGGGGCTGGGGCAGGGCTGGGGCAGGGCTGGGGCAGGGCTGGAAGTGGGGCTGGGCTGGGGCCAAGGTTGGGGCTGGGGCTGGGCTGGTGCCAAGGGTGGGGCTGGGGCTGCGGACAGGGCTGGGGCTAGGGCTGAGGTAGGGGTAGGGCTGGGGCTGGATTGGGGCCAGGGCAGGGGCAGGACTAGGCTTGAGGCTGGGCCTTGGGCTGGGGCTGGGTTGGTGCAGGGCTGGGGCTGGGGCTGGAACCAAGGCATGGGCTGGGCTGGGGCTGGGGCTGGGGCAGGTCTGGGTTAGGGCTGGGGCTGGGCTGGGGCTGGTTTCGGGGTGGGGCTGGGGCTGGGGCTGGGTCCAGGGCTGGGGCTGGGACTGGGGCAGGGCTGGGCTAGGGCTGGGCTGGGGCAGGGCTGGGGTCGGGTTGGGCTGGGGCTGGAGTGAGGGCAGGGCTGGGCTAGGGCTGGGGGCAGGGCTGGGAGTGGGACTGGGCTGGGGTAGGGCTGGGGCAGGGCTGGGACTAGGACTGGGGTTGGGGCGGGTAATGGGATGCGGCTGGGGCTGAGGGTAGGGCTGGGCTAGGCTGGGCTGGGGCCCGGGCTGGGGCTGGGCTGGAGCTGGGGCTGGGCTGAGGGCAGGGCTGGGGCAGGGCTGGGGCAGGGCTGGGGCTGGGCTGGGGATGAGGGTGGGGCTGGGCTGGGGTCTGGGCTGGGGCTGGGGATGGGCTGAGGGCAAGGCTACACTAGGAGTGGGGCTGGGGCAGGGCTGGGGCTGGGCTGGGGTTGGGGCTGGTCTGGGGCAGTGCTGGGGCTGGGCTGTGGCTGGTCTGGGACCAGGACTGGGCTGGGGCAGGCACTGGGGCAGGGCTGGGGCTGGGGCTGGGGCTGGGGCTGGGGCCGGGCTAGGGCTGGGCTGGGGGCAAGGATGGGGATGGGGCTGGGCTGGGGCAGGGCTGGGGCTGGGCTGGGGATAGGGATGGGGCTGGGGACAGGGCTGGGCCTGGGACAGGACTGGGCCCGAGGCTGGGGCAGGACTAGGCTGGAGGCTGGGTCTTGGGCTGGGGCTGGGCTGGGGGCAGGGCTGGGGCTGGGGCTGGGTTGGGGTTTGGGCTGGGGCAGGGCTGGGCCTGGGCTGGGACAAGGACTGGGCTGGGGCAGGCACTGGGGCAGGGCTGGGGCTGGGGCTGGGGCTGGGGCCGGGCTAGGGCTGGGCTGGGGGCAAGGATGGGGATGGGGCTGGGCTGGGACTGAGGTTGGGGCTGGGGCTGGGGCAAGACTAGGCTGGAGGCTGGGCCTTGGGCTGGGGCTGGGCTGGGGGCAGGGCTGGGGCTGGGGCTGGGGACTGAGCTAGGGCCAGAGCTGGGCCAGGGCTGAGGCTGGGCTGGGGCTGGTTTCAGGGTGGGGCTGGGGCTGGGTCCAGGGCAAGGGCTGGGACGGGGGCAGGGCTGGGCTAGGGCTGGGGCTGGGGCTGGGTCCAGGGCAAGGGCTGGGACGGGGGCAGGGCTGGGCTAGGGCTGGGGCTGGGGCTGGGGCTAAGCCAGGGCTGGGGCTGGGCCAGGGCTGGGGCTGGGCTGGGACTGGGGCTGGGCTGGGGTAGGGCTGGCACAGGGCTGGGGCTGTGGCTGGGTCTGGGGCAGGGACTGGGGCAGGGCTAGGACTGGGGCTGGGCTGGGACTGAGGTTGGGGCCAAAGCTGGGGGCAAGACTAGGCTGGAGGCTGGGCCTTGGGCTGGGGCTGGGCTAGGGGCAGGGCTGGGGCTGGGGCTGGGGCAGGACTGGGGCTGGGGCAGGGCTGGGGCCGAGGCTGGGGCTGGGGCTGGGGCTGGGCTGATGGCAGGGTTGGGCTAGGGCTGGGGGCAGGGCTGGGCTGGGGCCGGGGGGCAGGGCTGGGCTAGCGCTGGGCTGGGGCAAAGGCTGGGGCTGGGGCTGGGGCCGGGGCTGGGGCAGGACTGGGGCTGGGGCAGGGCTGGGGCCGGGGCTGGGGCTGGGGTGAGGGCAGGGCTAGTGCAGTGCAGGGGATGGGGGCTGGGCTGGGGCTGGGCTGGGGGCAGGGCTGGGCTAGCGCTGGGCTCAGGCCGAGGCTGAGGCTGGGGCTGGGGCAGGGCTGGGGCTGGGGCTGGGGCTGGAGCCGGGGCTGGGGCAGGAGCCGGGGCTGGGGCAGGAGCTGGGGCTGGGGACTGCGCTAGGGCCAGAGCTGGGCCAGGGCTGAGGCTGGGCTGGGGCTGGTTTCGGGGTGGGGCTGGGGCTGGGGCTGGGTCCAGGGCTGGGGCTGGGACTGGGGCAGGGCTGGGCTAGGGCTGGGGCTGGGGCAGGGCTGGGGTCGGGTTGGGCTGGGGCTGGAGTGAGGGCAGGGCTGGGCTAGGGGTGGGGGTTGGGCTGGGAGTGGGACTGGGCTGGGGTAGGGCTGGGGCAGGGCTGGGACTAGGACTGGGGTTGGGGCGGGTAATGGGACGCGGCTGGGGCTGAGGGTAGGGCTGGGCTAGGCTGGGCTGGGGCCCGGGCTGGGGCTGGGGCTGGGGCTGTGTCCAGGGCTAGGGCAGGGCTGGGGCTGGGGCAGGGCTGGGGCAGGGCTGGGCTGGGGCTGGGCTGGGGCCAAGGTTGGGGCTGGGGCTGGGCTGGTGCCAAGGGTGGGGCTGGGGCTGTGGACAGGGCTGGGGCTAGGGCTGAGGCAGGGGTAGGGCTGGGGCTGGATTGGGGCCAGGGCAGGGGCAGGACTAGGCTTGAGGCTGGGCCTTGGGCTGGGGCTGGGTTGGTGCAGGGCTGGGGCTGGGGCTGGAACCAAGGCTTGGGCAGGGCTGGGGCTGGAGACAGGGCTGGGGCAGGAGACAGGGCTGGGGCAGGAGCCAGGGCTGGGGCAGGGCTGAGGTCAGGCCTGGGGCTGGGGCAGGGCTGGGGCTGGGGCTAGGCTGGGTCTGGGGCGGGTAATGGGACGCGGCTGGGGCTGAGGGTAGGGCTGGGCTAGGCTGGGGCTGGGGCCCGGGCTGGGGCTGGGGCTGGGGCTGGGGCTGGGGCAGGGCTGGGCCAGGGCTGGGGCAGGGCTGGGCTGGGGCTGGGCTGGGGCCAAGGTTGGGGCTGGGGCTGGGCTGGTGCCAAGGGTGGGGGCTGGGGCTGCGGACAGGGCTAGGGCTAGGGCTGAGGTAGGGGTAGGCCTGGAGCTGGATTGGGGCCAGGGCTGGGGCAGGACTAGGCTTGAGGCTGGGCCTTGGGCTGGGGCTGGGTTAGTGCAGCGCTGGGGCTGGGGCTGGAAGCAAGGCTGGGGCAGGGCTGGGGCTGGGGCTGGGCTGGGGCAGGGCTGGGGCTGGGGCTGGGGCAGGGCAGGACTAGGGCTGGGGCTGGGCTTGGGCTGGTTTCGGGGTGGGGCTGGGGCTGGGGCTGGGTCCAGGTCTGGGGCTGGGACTGGGGCAGGGCTGGGCTAGGGCTGGGGCTGGGGCAGGGCTGGGTTCGGGTTGGGCTGGGGCTGGAGTGAGGGCAGGGCTGGGCTAGGGCTGGGGGCAGGGCTGGGAGTGGGACTGGGCTGGGGTAGGGCTGGGGCAGGGCTGGGACTAGGACTGGGGCTGGGGTGGGTAATGGGACGCGGCTGGGGCTGAGGGTAGGGCTGGGCTAGGCTGGGCTGGGGCCCGGGCTGGGGCTGGGCTGGGGCTGGGGCTGGGCTGAGGGCAGGGCTGGGGCAGGGCTGGGGCAGGGGCTGGGCTGAGGGCAATGCTACACTAGGAGTGGGGCTGGGGAAGGGCTGGGGCTGGGCTGGGGCAGTGCTGGGGCTGGGCTGTGGCTGGGGATGAGGGTGGGTCTGGGCTGGGGTCTGGGCTGGGGCTGGGGCTGGGCTGAGGGCAAGGCTACACTAGGAGTGGGGCTGGGGCAGGGCTGGGGCTGGGCTGGGGTTGGGGCTGGTCTGGGGCAGTGCTGGGGCTGGGCTGTGGCTGGTCTGGGACCAGGACTGGGCTGGGGCAGGCACTGGGGCAGGGCTGGGGCTGGGGCTGGGGCTGGGGCTGGGGCCGGGGTAGGGCTGGGCTGGGGGCAAGGATGGGGATGGGGCTGGGCTGGGGCAGGGCTGGGGCTGGGGCTGGGCTGGGGATAGGGATGGGGCTGGGGACAGGGCTGGGCCTGGGACAGGACTGGGCCCGAGGCTGGGGCAGGACTAGGCTGGAGGCTGGGCCTTGGGCTGGGGCTGGGCTGGGGGCAGGGCTGGGGCTGGGGCTGGGTTGGGGTTTGGGCTGGGGCAGGGCTGGGCCTGGGCTGGGACAAGGACTGGGCTGGGGCAGGCACTGGGGCAGGGCTGGGGCTGGGGCTGGGGCTGGGGCCGGGCTAGGGCTGGGCTGGGGGCAAGGATGGGGATGGGGCTGGGCTGGGACTGAGGTTGGGGCTGGGGCTGGGGCAAGACTAGGCTGGAGGCTGGGCCTTGGGCTGGGGCTGGGCTGGGGGCAGGGCTGGGCTGGGGGCAAGGATGGGGATGGGGCTGGGCTGGGACTGAGGTTGGGGCTGGGGCTGGGGCAAGACTAGGCTGGAGGCTGGGCCTTGGGCTGGGGCTGGGCTGGGGGCAGGGCTGGGGCTGGGGCTGGGGCAGGGCTGGGGCTGGGGCTGGGGCAGGAGCCGGGGCTGGGGCAGGAGCCAGGGCTGGGGACTGAGCTAGGGCCAGAGCTGGGCCAGGGCTGAGGCTGGGCTGGGGCTGGTTTCGGGGTGGGGCTGGGGCTGGGTCCAGGGCTAGGGCTGGGACGGTGGCAGGGCTGGGCTAGGGTTGGGGCTGGGGCTGGGGCTAAGCCAGGGCTGGGGCTGGGCCAGGGCTGGGGCTGGGCTGGGACTGGGGCTGGGCTGGGGTAGGGCTGGCACAGGGCTGGGGCTGTGGCTGGGTCTGGGGCAGGGACTGGGGCAGGGCTAGGACTGGGGCTGGGCTGGGACTGAGGTTGGGGCCAGGGCTGGGGCAAGACTAGGCTGGAGGCTGGGCCTTGGGCTGGGGCTGGGCTAGGGGCAGGGCTGGGGCTGGGGCTGGGGCAGGACTGGGGCTGGGGCAGGGCTGGGGCCGAGGCTGGGGCTGGGTCTGGGGCTGGGCTGATGGCAGGGTTGGGCTAGGGCTGGGGGCAGGGCTGGGCTGGGGCCGGGGGCAGGGCTGGGCTAGCGCTGGGCTGGGGCAAAGGCTGGGGCTGGGGCTGGGGCCGGGGCTGGGGCAGGGACTGGGGCTGGGGCAGGGCTGGGGCCGGGGCTGGGGCTGGGGTGAGGGCAGGGCTAGTGCAGTGAAGGGGATGGGGGCTGGGCTGGGGCTGGGCTGGGGGCAGGGCTGGGCTAGCGCTGGGCTCAGGCCGAGGCTGAGGCTGGGGCTGGGGCAGGGCTGGGGCTGGGGCTGGGGCTGGAGACAGGGCTGGGGCAGGAGCCAGGGCTGGGGCAGGAGCCAGGGCTGGGGCAGGGCTGAGGTCAGGCCTGGGGCTGGGGCAGGGCTGGGGCTGGGGCTAGGCTGGGTCTGGGGCGGGTAATGGGACACGGCTGGGGCTGAGGGTAGGGCTGGGCTAGGCTGGGGCTGGGGCCCGGGCTGGGGCTGGGGCTGGGGCTGGGGCTGGGGCAGGGCTGGGCCAGGGCTGGGGCAGGGCTGGGCTGGAGCTGGGCTGGGGCCAAGGTTGGGGCTGGGGCTGGGCTGGTGCCGAGGGTGGGGCTGGGGCTGCGGACAGGGCTAGGGCTAGGACTGAGGTAGGGGTAGGCCTGGGGCTGGATTGGGGCCAGGGCTAGGGCAGGACTAGGCTTGAGGCTGGGCCTTGGGCTGGGGGCTGGGTTAGTGCAGGGCTGGGGCTGGGGCTGGAAGCAAGGCTGGGGCAGGGCTGGGGCTGGGGCTGGGCTGGGGCAGGGCTGGGGCTGGGGCTGGGGCAGGGCTGGACTAGGGCTGGGGCTGGGGCGGGTAATGGGACGCGGCTGGGGCTGAGGGTAGGGCTGGGCTAGGCTCGGCTGGGGCCCGGGCTGGGGCTGGGCTGGGGCTGGGGCTGGGCTGAGGGCAGGGCTGGGGCAGGGCTGGGGCAGGGGCTGGGCTGAGGGTAAGGCTACACTAGGAGTGGGGCTGGGGCAGGGCTGGGGCTGGGCTGGGGTTGGGGCTGGTCTGGGGCAGTGCTGGGGCTGGGCTGTGGCTGGGGATGAGGGTGGGGCTGGGCTGGGGTCTGGGCTGGGGCTGGGGCTGGGCTGAGGGCAAGGCTACACTAGGAGTGGGGCTGGGGCAGGGCTGGGGCTGGGCTGGGGTTGGGGCTGGTCTGGGGCAGTGCTGGGGCTGGGCTGTGGCTGGTCTGGGACCAGGACTGGGCTGGGGCAGGCACTGGGGCAGGGCTGGGGCTGGGGCCGGGCTAGGGCTGGGCTGGGGGCAAGGATGGGGATGGGTCTGGGCTGGGGCAGGGCTGGGGCTGGGGCTGGGCTGGGGACAGGGATGGGGCTGGGGACAGGGCTGGGCCTGGGACAGGACTGGGCCCGAGGCTGGGGCAGGACTAGGCTGGAGGCTGGGCCTTGGGCTGGGGCTGGGCTGGGGGCAGGGCTGGGGCTGGGGCTGGGGCTGGGGTTTGGGCTGGGGTAGGGTTGGGCCTGGGCTGGGACCAGGACTGGGCTGGGGCAGGCACTGGGGCAGGGCTGGGGCTGGGGCTGGGGCTGGGGCTGGTTTTGGGGTGGGGCTGGGGCTGGGTCCAGGGCTAGGGCTGGGACTGGGGCAGGGCTGGGCTAGGGCTGGGGCTGGGGCTGAGGCTAAGCCAGGGCTGGGGCTGGGCCAGGGCTGGGGCTGGGCTGGGACTGGGGCTGGGCTGGGGTAGGGCTGGCACAGGGCTGGGGCTGTGGCTGGGTCTGGGGCAGGGACTGGGGCAGGGCTAGGACTGGGGCTGGGCTGGGACTGAGGTTGGGGCCGGGGCTGGGGCAAGACTAGGCTGGAGGCTGGGCCTTGGGCTGGGGCTGGGCTGGGGCTGGGGCTGGGGCAGGACTGGGGCTGGGGCAGGGCTGGGGCTGAGGCTGGGGCTGGGGCTGGGGCTGGGCTGATGGCAGGGTTGGGCTAGGGCTGGGGGCAGGGCTGGGCTGGGGCCGGGGGCAGGGCTGGGCTAGCGCTGGGCTGGGGCAAAGGCTGGGGCTGGGGCTGGGGCCGGGGCTGGGGCAGGACTGGGGCTGGGGCAGGGCTGGGGCCGGGGCTGGGGCTGGGGTGAGGGCAGGGCTAGTGCAGTGCAGGGGATGGGGGCTGGGCTGGGGCTGGGCTGGGGGCAGGGCTGGGCTAGCGCTGGGCTCAGGCCGAGGCTGAGGCTGGGGCTGGGGCTGGGGCTGGGGCAGGAGCCGGGGCTGGGGCAGGAGCTGGGGCTGGGGACTGCGCTAGGGCCAGAGCTGGGCTAGGGCTGAGGCTGGGCTGGGGCTGGTTTCGGGGTGGGGCTGGGGCTGGGGCTGGGTCCAGGGCTGGGGCTGGGACTGGGGCAGGGCTGGGCTAGGGCTGGGGCTGGGGCAGGGCTGGGGTCGGGTTGGGCTGGGGCTGGAGTGAGGGCAGGGCTGGGCTAGGGCTGGGGGCAGGGCTGGGAGTGGGACTGGGCTGGGGCAGGGCTGGGGCAGGGCTGGGACTAGGACTGGGGTTGGGGCGGGTAATGGGACGCGGCTGGGGCTGAGGGTAGGGCTGGGCTAGGCTGGGCTGGGGCCTGGGCTGGGGCTGGGGCTGGGGCTGTGTCCAGGGCTAGGGCAGGGCTGGGGCTGGGGCAGGGCTGGGGCAGGGCTGGGGCAGGGCTGGGCTGGGGCTGGGGCAGGGCTGGGGCAGGGCTGGGGCATGGCTGGGCTGGGGCTGGGCTGGGGCCAAGGTTGGGGCTGGGGCTGGGCTGGTGCCAAGGGTGGGGCTGGGGCTGTTGTCGGACAAGAGGGGACATGGGTCCCAGGAACACCTGTGCAATTCAGGCCTTGAAGAATTCTCTGTTGATAATATAGTGGCGGAGTAGGAGATGTGAGAAAGTGCTGATTGCTTGGTATGCTGAAACCCAGCTGCCCCTGAGATGGGAGGCAAGCAAGATAAGGAGGAGGCGAGATCTGGGAAAGAGAGCAATTAGGCCGGATAGAAGAATTCCACAGAGTTGTGAAAACAATGATGTAACCTTTTAGAGAGCAACCAATAGTATGTTGCCAAGTGGGCATAATTATAGCAAACTGTATATAAGATGTGTCTGATGCTCAATAAAGTTGGAATCTGCTGATCAAATTGGTCGTTAAAGCGGCCCCCTTCTTGCAGTAAGTGGCGCTCGAACACGGGACCCTAATGAAGACAAACGTTAGGGTTTAAGAAGTTCTTTGGGACGTTGGGAGATTCGCAGTAAGCCGGGAGGCAAGAAGACAGCCGGCCCGGGATAGCAGTACCGGAGGCTGCAAGAAAAGGGAAGACAGCCTTGAAGCCGAAGACACTGTAGAGCCGGAAACTGCTTAAACGAGGACTGTGCGCACAGGTATTAACGTTTAAATACGGACATGGATAGGCAGGCAGCGTATGATTTATTTATATGCTTTTTAGAAAAGCGACAGCGTAAGTTAAATTTTACAAAGGAGTTGGTGCCGCTGTTAAGCTATGCAGGAGAGTTAGGATATTTTAAGGACCCAAATGAGGTGTTTGAAAGATTGCAGTGGAAAAAGTCTGGACAAGACTTGTGGCTGCATAGCTTAGATGATGAAAAATGAGCAAAGGAGTGTGGAAAATGGTGGAAGATGGTTATGACAGCATTGGATCAGCATCGTGCTGAGCAAATGGCAGCTTATCAAGCCAGGGTACGATTAGATTATACGGACCCAAATGGAGCAAGTGTTACACATGCTGGGTTGCCTTTGTCAGAAGAGGTTCAGGATTATTTAAGAAAGGAGAAGGCTGCGTGTGTAAAAGGGCTAGGTGGCAGAGTTGAATTACAATCTGTAACACAGGACTCTGGTGAGGAGCCTTCCCCGTCTCTTTTAGCTGAGCAAATTGTACAGGAGAAGAAAGTAGGTGAGGGAGAGGAGACAAACAGGGCGATAGATCCTGGAGGTGGTGTTAAAGATCATGCAAGAAAGCACGCAGAGTATTGGTGAAAGGTTGCAGAACACTTAAATGCCGAAGGAGATCAGGAAGGGCTTAGCCGGCTGGCTGCTTCACATCAAGCTTTTCCAGTGATGTATACACAGGTCCTTGGGGAGCAAAATGTTTTTCAGGCTGATGTAACCCAATTGCCATGGAAATTGTTATCTCAATTAAGACAAGCTGCGAGTCAGTTTGGGGTTCAATCTGAACCAGCTAGACAGATGATTGATTTTATTTACGTGAACTATAATATGTTACCTAGAGATTCTTATAATGTTATGAAGCTAATCCTAACAGCATCTCAATTTATGACATTTTTGAATGAGTGGGAACACCTAGCTAGACAATCAGCTGGAGTACAAAGACAGCAAAACGATCCATTATTTGGTGTAACAGTAGATCAGTTGTGTGGAACGGGACAGAATGAGAGACCAGAGTTACAGGCACTTTTACAGCCGCCTGTTTTGCAAGCATCAGCCCAGATAGTAAGGATGGTTTTTGACAAGCAGAAGGATGGAAATGCAAATCCTCACTATATGGGAATTAAGCAAGGTAGACAGGAACCTCTTGGTGAATTTGTAGATAAGTTGCTTGCCGCACTTAGAGCAGCAAGCGTAGGAGAAGGTATCCGAGAGGCAATTTTAAGGCAGTGTTTAATGCAGAATGGGAACCAGCAGACGCAGCAGCTTATTACATCAGCAGATCCTAGATGGACGGTAGCCGAATTGTTGCAGAGGGCTCAGGACTTGCCAAGCAATCCGATGGCCATGCTGACGGAGGTGATTGATAAGGGATTACAAAAACAGGCTGAGGTGTTGTCAATGGCAATGACAAAACAGCTTGAGCATAGTCAACAGGTTATGGCAGCCTTAGTACCTTTGCGCACAAACTCGAAAGGGCAAGGCCGACCCTATAAGCAGTCATCAGACGAAATACAGTGTCATCGAAAAGCGTAAGGCGGAGATATCGTCTAAAGTAATGCCTGGACTTTTGGCCCATAGATCCGCTTTAGGGCATTTCCCTAGCGGAGATAGTTATTTTGATGAAGCTTGTTGGAGAGAATACAGGAACAAGTTGTGGGACTTGGTTATAGATGGTGATAAAACTGCTATAAAGCTGCAAAAGTCGTGGCGAGAATGCATGAACTGTGTTAAAACCTACGAACTGAAACAGCGAATGGCTGCTGCAGTTAGAGCAACTTTGTCAGGACGAGATGCAGCGCCAGGTGTATCTGAGTTGCAGCTGAAAGATGTGTCTGAGAACTGTCGACCGATCGACCGGGGCCGCCCCCGATACATCTTGCGGCGACCACACCGCGTTTACCAGCCGTCACCACTGCCGTTTGCACACAGCGGGGAACCTTCCTCTGACATCGCCAGCGACGGCTCGGACTCGGAAGACAATACCGGCAGCGAGGAATTCAAACAACGCCGACTTTGCTTTACAGCCCCTCTTAGAAAAAATGGAGCGCTTGGAGGCTCGCGGTTACAGTGTTCCTGCCACCGCACTCCTCCCGTGAGCCCTGCCGACCCCCGCGGATACCGACGGCTCCGACCAAGGCGGTACCGGCTGACGCACCACCGACAGCACCCACAGTAGCAGCGGAGCAGCTGCCACGGCAGCAGCCCCCACCCCTTTCCCCCGCAGCGGCTTTAGCCGCACTACTCTGTTTTGATTTAAAGCAACAGTACTCATTTTGTAATTTCTGATTGTAACGTCTTTCAGAGATTTGTTATTTAGAGTTTTGTTAAGTTTTTCTAATAAGCATAATGAATAAGTAAGCATTTGGTATTTATAAGTACTTAGTACATAGTAATTGCAGTAAGGTGTATGCACTTAGTTAAGAGTTCAAATTGTAAGATTTTCTTTTGGTTCGAACCTTCTTAGTTGTCTGCCTAGGCGTTTCAAAGGAGCTCCATGTAATATAGTTAAGGAATGTATAAACAGGTTTTAATTTTGGAAAGTGTTTTTTAGTTAATGTAACAATTTTATTTCTTTTTAGACACTGATTTGGTGGATTAATTTTAACATAGTTTTTTAAGGGTTTAAGAATTTTTGGTATTAGCATAAGTTAAGGTTTGTAGTAAATAGGTATTAATTTTAACAACTATTCCTTCACTAATGTGCAGAAGAACCAAGACTGAGAGGAAACAGCATTTCCCACGAAGTCGAACAGAAGTCGAACATCGATCACAATAACTGTTATGATAATCTGGGGTCAAAAGCATCAATCAAAAAAATATTTTGTCCTGACTGCTGAATCTGAACATAGGCAGTTTGGGCTGGTAAATACAGAAAACCTATTTTGTGGTGAGAAAAAGGATTTAAATCCCCATGGAAAATTATTGAAAGGGATTGGCATAAGTGGGAAATAAAGACTAGAGAAATTTTAGTTGGGAAATATCAGGAATAATTAAAAGGATTAGTAAAAGGAAAAGTAAGAGACATAAGATTTTGAAGGCAGAGGAATTGAAATAACAAAAGCACAATGGGAAATGGTAAACGAACTAACCAAGGAAGTAGAGAAGAGACTCCAAATGGAATTTTGAAGTGGGTTAAGGAGTTAAAAAATCTGTAGGGCTCCTGAAGAATGTAACTGCTGCCGAGAAGAAAATACACCCGGCTGCTGGTTGCACCCCAGCAGGCCGAGGAGGCAGAGTTTACATATACTTGGTGGAGCCTAATTTTGATCCTAACCCTATTTGTACATAAGTAGTCCAATCGAAATCAAAAACCATGTTCCCATGTGTGGAATCTTGATCAGACCAGAGAGAAAAGACTTGAACTTGAAAAAGCAATGGTAAATTTTTCTGCTACAGTTGAAATCATGATGAATGCAAGCATAGATGCAATAAAAGTGCAGCAAATTGAAATCAATAGTCTCTCGAAAATGTCTACTCAGAATAGATTAGCTTTGGATTTTTTATATGTTAAGGAAGGGGGTGTACGTGTAGTCATAAATGTAAGTTGTTGTAGTTATGTTAATCTAGATGAACGAGTGGAAACAGATTTACAGGCGATTGTAAACCACAATCAGATATTACATCAGATTTCTTTAGATGATACTTCTTGTGGATTTAAAGAAATATGGGATAAGTTAACTTTCTGGTTACCAAATCTAAATTGGCTTCAACATTTGTTTGTAATATTGTTGGAATAATTGTAATATTGCTATGCATAATACTCTGCAATTGTTGTTACAAAATACTAAGACCTTTAAGTAAGATTGCTCATGTCAACGAGTTACAAGTAGAGAATTATGATCAGAATGTGATCAGAACAGATGAACTTAATTATGATCCAATTAAGAAGGTTCTGAAATATCTGGAAATTTTAACACAAATCAATGGTGACAAAAAAAAAAAGGGGGGGGGGAATTGTGATGAATCTACTGGTGATTTGTGTCAAAATTGTAAGACTTAGAGTGCACTGGGATTAAGGGTCAGGATCTTGTGAGGCCTGTTTAGAGGGTAAAGAGAAAGAAACCTCTCTTGCAGACTTGCAAGGACACTGTCTGGTTAATTGGAGACATCACGGCTGAGAAGGAGCTGTCTTAAAGATAAACATTGAGAACTGGGAATTTGTTTTCTTCAGATAAGAAGCCTGCACAATTGGGCATGTGTGAAAGTGGATGCTTTGACCCTTACCACACTGAATGTAGGGAGAAGGGATTTGACCACCTATTCTAAGACTATCATATGCCTCCCTTCTATTTAGCATAAGTTTGCTTATATAGATGATGAAACTATTTAAGATGAAGAAAACTATTGTAAGGTTGCTTTTTGGGTGAAGTAGGTACCAATAAGAGATTAGTATTACTAGGATGAGCAAAAACACATTATTATGGTTAATTTTATATTGGGCAAAGCAATGAAGCTCTTTTGCTCTTGCTGATTGCCTGCAAGTTTTCTGTCTGTAAAGCTAGAGCCTGGCCAGATCTACCTTTACAGATTAAATAAATCTTGCTACCCTTAAACTAATTATGATTTTTGACCATCCTAGAGAAAATAAAGATGCAACATAACAGGTAATAATGAATTGATTGAACTTTTTCAGACGTGTCTGATAGGGATACCCAGACTTAATGTAAATATGTTTGTTAATTATAGTAGTAAGTTTTAAGGTTCTTAGGTATTATTGTACTCATTTTGATTATTGTTAAACTTGTTTATAATTGTATTATGCAAAGTGTTCAAAGAATAACTTCCAAGGCCTTACTTGCACAAAAGAAAAACGGGGGAATTGTTGTTGGGGTTTGTTTTGAGCAAGAGGGGACATGGGTCCCAGGAACACCTGTGCAATTCAGGCCTTGAAGAATTCTCTGTTGATAATATAGTGGTGGAGTAGGAGATGTGAGAAAGTGCTGATTGCTTGGTATGCTGAAGTCCAGCTGCCCCTGAGATGGGAGGCAAGCAAGATAAGGAGGAGGCGAGATCTGGGAAAGAGAGCAATTGGGCCGGATAGAAGAATTCCACAGAGTTGTGAAAACAATGATGTAACCTTTTAGAGAGCAACCAATAGTATGTTGCCAAGTGGGCATAATTATAGCAAACTGTATATAAGATGTGTCTGATGCTCAATAAAGTTGGAATCCGCTGATAAAATTGGTCGAATAAGCGGCCCCTTCTTGCAGTAGAGCCCCTGCCCCAGCCCTGTCCCAGTCCCTGCCTCAGCCCCAGCCCCAGCCCCAGCCCCACCCCTGGCCCCAGTACCGGCCACAGCACAGCCCTAGCCCAGCCCTGTTCCAGCCCATGCACTGCCCCAGCCCCAGCCCTGCACCCAACCCAGCCCCAGCCCGGCCCCAGCCCTGTCCCAGCTCTGGCCCCAGCCCTGTCCCCAGCCCCGGCCCCTGCCCCAGGCCTAGCCCTAGATCCAGCCCTGACCTCAGCCCCAGCCACACCCCAGCCCCAGACCTGGGCCCAGCCCCAGCTCAGCCCCAGCCCCAGACCTGCCCCAGCCCAGACCCAGCCAAAGCCCCAGCCCCAGCCCTGCCCCAGCCCAGCCCCATCCACAACCCAGCCCCAGCCCTGGACCCAGCCCCAGCCACAGCCACAGCCCTGCCCCAGCCCTGCCCTCAGCCCAGCACCACCCCTTCCCCAGCCCCAGCTCTGCCCTGGACCCAACCCCAGCCCCACCCCAGCCTCATTCCCAGCCCTGCCCCAGCCCAGCCCCAGCCACAGCGCAGCCCCAGCCCAGACCCAGCCACAACCCAGCCCCAGCCCGGGACCCAGCCCCAGCCCCAGCCCTGCCCCAGCCCTGCCCTCAGCCCAGCCCCAGCCCTTCCCCAGCCCCAGCCCTGCCCCAGCCCTGCCCTCAGCCCAGCCCCAGCCCTTCCCCAGCCCCAGCCCTGCCCAAGCCCTGCCCCAGCCCCAGCCCCAGCCCAGCCCCAGCCCTTCCCCAGCCCCAGCCCTGCCCAAGCCCTGCCCTCAGCCCAGCCCCAGCTCTTCCCCAGGTCCAGCCCAGCCCCAGCCCTGGACCCAGCCCCAGCTCAGCCCCAGCCCTGGACGAAGCCCCAGCCCCAGCCCCAGACCCAGCCTCGTCCCCAGCCCAGCCCCAGCCCCAGCCCAACCCCACCCCAGCCCCAGCAACTGGGCCCAGCCCTGCCCCATGCCCAGCCCTAGCCCCAGCCATTCCACGAGTCCAGCCCCAGCCCAAGGACCAGCCTCCAGCCTAGTCCTGCCCCAGCCCCGGCCCCAACCTCAGTGCCAGCCCTGCTCCCAGCCCCGGCCCCAGCCCTGGCTCCAGCCCTACCCCAGCCCTGCCCCAGCCTCGGGCCCAGCCCTGTCCCAGGCCCAGCCCAGAACCCAGCCCAGCCTCAGTCCCGGCCCCAGCCCCAGCCCCACCCTCGGCCCCAGCCCAGCCCCAGCCCCAGCCCTGCCCCAGCCTAGCCACAGCCAAAGGCCAGCCCCAGCCCTGGAAACAGCCCAGCCCCAACACAGCCCCGACCACAGCCCCGGCCCCAGACACAGCCCAGCCCCCGCCCCATCCCTGCCCCAGCCCAGCCCCAGCCCCAGTCCTGCCCCATCCCAGCCCCCATCCCCAGCCCTTCCCAAGCCCTGCCCTAGCCCAGCCCCAGCCCCAGCCCTTCCCAAGCCCTGCCCCAGCCCAGCCCCAGCCCCAGTCCGGCCTCAGCCCTGTCCCCAGCCCCAGCCCCAGCCCAGCACCAACACTGCTCCAGCACCAGCTACAGCCCTGTCCCAGCCCTGGCCGCAGCCCCAGCCCCAGTCCTTCCCAAACATTGGTTCCAGCCCTGGCCCCAGCACAGCCCCAGCCCCAGCCCTTCCCAAGCCCTGGCCCCAGCCCAGCCCCAGCCCCAGTCCGGCCTCAGCCCTGTCCCCAGCCCCAGCCCCAGCCCCAGTCCTTCCCAAACCTTGGTTCCAGCCCTGCCCCAGCCCAGCCCCAGCCCCAGCCCTAGCCCTTCCCAAGCCCTGCCCCAGACCAGCCCCAGCCCCAGTCCGGCCTCAGCCCTGTCCCCAGCCCCAGCCCCAGCCCAGCACCAACGCTGCTCCAGCCCCAGTTCCAGCCCTGCCCCAGCCCTGCCCCAGCCCCGACCCCAGACTAGGCCCCAGCCCTGCCCCAGCCCTGTCCCCAGCCCATTCCCTGCCCCAGCCCTACCCCAGCCCAGTCCCGGTCCCAGCCCAGGCCCAGCCCTGCCCCATCCCCAGCCCCATCCGTTCCCCCATCCCAACCCAGCCCCATCCCAATCCCTGCCCCCATCCCAGTCCCAGCCCCAGCCCTACCCCAGCCCTGCCCCAGCCCCAGCCCCAGCCCAGCCATAGATTTGGTTCAAGCCGCAGCCCCAGCCCAGCCCCACCCTCATCCCTAGCCCAGCCCCAGCCCTGCCCCAGCCCTGCCTTCAGCCCAGGCCCAGCCCCAGCCTGGCCCGAGCCCTGCCCCAGACCCAGCCCCAGCCCTTACCCAGCCCAGTCATAGATTTGGTCCCAGCCCAGCCCCAGCCCCAGCCACAGCCCAGCCCCAGCCCTGGACCCAGCCCCAGCCCAGCCCCAGCCCAGCCCCAGCCACAGCCACAGCCCCAGCCCTTGACCCAGCCCCAGCCCAGCCCCAGCCCAGCCCCAGCCCTGGACCCAGCCCCAGCTCAGCCCCAGCCCCAGCCCTGCCCCAGCCCAGCCCCAGCCACAGCCCCAGCCCTGCCCTCAGACCAGCCCTAGCCCAGCCCTGCCCCCAGCCCCAGCCCCAGCCCAAGCCCAGCCCCAGCCACAGCCCAGCCCCAGCCCTGGACCCAGCCCTAGCCCAGCCCCAGCCCCAGCCCTGCCCAAGCCCAGCCTCAGCCCTGCCCCAGTCCCAGCCCTGCCCCAGCCCAGACCCAGCCACAGCCACAGCCCCAGCCCTGCCCCAGCCCAGCCCCAGCCACAACCCAGCCCCAGCCCTGGACCCAGCCCCAGATCCATTCCCAGCCCCAGCCCTGCCCCAGCCCTTCCCCAGCCCCAGCCCTAGCCCAGACCTGCCCTCAGCCCCAGCCCCAGCCCAGCCCCAGCCACAGCCCAGCCCCAGACCTGGACCCTACCCCAGCCCTTCCCCAGCCTCGGGTCCAGCCCTGCCCCAGGCCCAGTCCTGCCCCAGCGCCAGCCCCAGCCCAGCCATAGATTTGATTCCAGCCCCTGCCCCAGCCCAGCCCCACCCTCATCCCCAGCCCAGCCCCAGCCCCAGCCCTGCCCCAGCCCTGCCCTCAGCCCAGGCCCAGCCCCAGCCTGGCCCGAGCCCTGCCCCAGACCCGGCCCCAGCCCTGCCCGAGACCCAGCCCCAGCCCCGGCCCCAACCCCGGCCCCAGCCCTGCCCCAGCCCCAGTCCTGCCCCAGCCCCAGCCACAGCCCAGCCATAGATTTGGTCCCAGCCCAGCCCCAGCCCTACCCCAGCCCAGCCCCAGCCCCAGCCTTGCCCCAGTCCCTGCCCCAGCCCAGTCCTGGTCCCAGCCCAGCCCCAGCCCTGCCCCAGCCCCAGACCTAGCCCAGCCCTGCAATCAGCCCAGGCCCATCCCAGCCCCAGCTGCAGCCCCACCCTCGGCCTCAGCCCAGCCCTGCCCTACCCCAGCCCTGCCCCAGCCTCGGGCCCAGCCCTGTCCCAGGCCCAGCCCAGAACCCGGCCCAGCCTCAGCCCCGGCCCCAGCCCTGCCCCAGACCCAGCCCTAGCCCAGCCCTGCCCTCAGCCCCAGCCCCAGCCCCAGCCCCACCCTCGGCCCCAGCCCAGCCCCAGCCCCAGCCCTGCCCCAGCCCAGCCACAGCCAAAGCCCAGCCCCAGCCCTGGAAACAGCCCAGCCCCAACACAGCCCCGACCACAGCCCCGGGCCCAGACACAGCCCAGCCCCCGCCCCAAACCCTGCCCCAGCCCAGCCCCAGCCCCAGTCCTGCCCCATCCCAGCCCCCATCCCCAGCCCTGCCCAAGCCCTGCCCCAGCCCAGCCCCAGCCCCAGTCCGGCCTCAGCCCTGTCCCCAGCCCCAGTCCCAGCCCAGCACCAACGCTGCTCCAGCCCCAGCTACAGCCCTGGCCCCAGCCCCGGCCCAGCCCCAGCCCAGCCCAGCCCAGCCCTGCCCCAGCCCCAGCCCCAGCCCCAGCCCCAGCCCCAGCCCCAGCCCTGTCCCAGCCCCAGCCCAGCCATAGACTTGGTTCCTGCCCCAGCCGCAGCCCAGAACCCAGCCCAGCCTCAACCCCGGCCGCAGCCCTGCCCCAGCCCCAGACCTAGCCCAGCCCTGCCCTCAGCCCAGCCCCAGCCCTAGCCCAGCCCTGCCCTCAGCCCAGGCCCAGCCCAGCCCTAGCCCAGCCCTGCCCCAGCCCCCGACCTGCCCCAGCCCCAGCGCTGCACCGAACCCAGCCCCAGCCCCGGCCCCTGTCCCAGCCCCACCCCTAGCCCATCCCTGCCCTCAGCCCCAGCCCCAGCCCCAGCCCAGCCCCTGCCCTGGACCCAGCCCCAGACCAGCCCCAGCCCCACCCCTGCCCCAGCCAAGCCCCGGCCCCAGCCCTAGCCCAGCCCTGCCCTCAGCCCAGCCCCGCCCTCAGCCCAGCCCCAGCCCTGGACCCAGCCCCACCTCAGCCCCAGCCCCAGCCCAGCCCCAGCCCAGAGCCAGCCCCAGCCCCAGCCCCAGCCACAACCCAGCCCCAGCCCTGGACCCAGCCCCAGATCCATCCCCAGCCCCAGCCCCAGCCCCAGCCCTGCCCCAGCCCTGCCCTCAGCCCAGCCCCAGCCCTTCCCCAGCCCCAGCCCTATCCCAGACCTGCCCTCAGCCCCAGCCCCAGCCCTGCCCCTGCCCTGGACCCAGCCCCAGCCCAGCCGCAGCCCCAAACCTGCCCCAGCCCAGCCCCAGCCACAGCCCTATCCCAGCCCTGCCCCAGCCTCGGGCCCAGCTCAGCCCCAGTCCCAGCCCAGAACCCAGCCCAGCCCCAGCCCCGGCTGCAGCCCTGCCCCAGCCCCAGCCCTAGCCCAGCCCTGCCCTCAGCCCCAGCCCCAGCCCAGCCCTGCCACAGCCCAGCCCTGCCAAGGCCCAGCCCCAGCCACAGCCCAACCCCAGACCTGGACACAGGCCCAGCCCAGCCCTGCCACAGCCCAGCCCTGCCACAGCCCAGCCCCAGCCACAGCCCAACCCCTGCCCTGGACCCAGCCCCAGTCGCAGCCCCGGCCCCAGCCCAGACCCTAGCCCAGCCTCTGCCCCGGCTCCAGTCCCCGCCCCAGCCCAGCCCTGCTCCCAGCCCCGGCCCCAGCCCCGGCTCCAGTCCCCGACCCAGCCCAACCCAGCACTAGCCCTGGCCCCAGCCCTGCCGCAGCCCAGCCCCAGCCCCAGCCCCTGCCCTGGACCCAGCCCCAGCCCAGCCCCAGCCCAGCCCCAGCCCCAGCCCAGCACAGCCCCAGGCCCAGCCACAACCCAGCCCCAGCCCTGGACCCAGCCCCAGCCCAGCCCCAGCCCAGCCCCAGCCACAGCCCCAGACCCAGACCCAGCCCTGGACCCAGCCCCAGCCCAGCCCCAGCCCCAGCCCAGCCCCAGCCCTGGACCCAGCCCCAGCTCAGCCCCAGACCTAGCCCTGCCCCAGCCCTAGACCTAGCCCAGCCTTGCCCTCAGCCCAGCCCAAGCCCTAGCCCCACCCACGGCCCCAGCCCCGGCCCTAGCCCAGCCCTAGCACAGCCCTGCCCCAGCCCCCGCCCTGCCCCAGCCCCAGCCCTGCACCGAACCCAGCCCTGCCCCGGCCCCTGCCCCGGCCCCACCCCTAGCCCAGCCCTGCCCTCAGCCTCAGCCCCAGCCCCAACTCGGCCCCTGCCCTGGACCCAGCCCCAGCCCAGCCCCAGCCCCACCCCTGTCCCAGCCCAGCCCCGGCCCCTGACCAGCCCCTCTCCCATCCCTGCCCCCAGCCCTGCCTCAGCCCGAGCCCCAGCCCCAGCCCTGCCCCAGCCCCAGCCCTAGCCCAGTCCTGCCCACAGCCCCAGCCCCAGCCCAGCCCCAGCCACAGCCCAGCCCCAGCCCTGGACCCAGCCCCAGCATAGCCCCAGCCCAGCCCCAGCATAGCCCCAGCCCCCGTCCCAGTCCTGCCCCATCCCAGCCCCCATCCCCAGCCCTGCCCAAGCCCTGCCCTCAGCCCAGACCCCAGCCCCAGCCCAGCCAGGCCCTCAGCCCAGCCCCAGCCAGGCCCCAGCCCTGTCCGCAGCCCCAGCCACTGCCCCAGCCCCAGCCTCGTCCCCAGCCCAGCCCCACCCCCAGCCCAACCCCACCCCAGCCCCAGCAACTGGGCCCAGCCCTGCCCCATGCCCAATCCCAGCCCCAGCCATTCCACGAGTCCAGCCCCTGCCCAAGGACCAGCCTCCAGCCTAGTCCTGCCCCAGCCCCGGCCCCAACCTCAGTGCCAGCCCTGCTCCCAGCCCCGGCCCCAGCCCTGGCTCCAGCCCTACCCCAGCCCTGCCCCAGCCTCGGGCCCAGCCCTGTCCCAGGCCCAGCCCAGAACCCAGCCCAGCCTCAGCCCCGGCCCCAGCTCTACCCCAGCCCCAGCCCTAGCCCAGCCCTGCCCTCAGCCCCAGCCCCAGCCCCAGCCCCAGCCTCATCCCCATCCCAGCCCCAGCCCCAGCCCTGCCCCAGCCCAGCCACAGCCCTGGAAACAGCCCAGCCCCAACACAGCCCCGACCACAGCCCCGGCCCCACACACAGCCCAGCCCCCGCCCCATCCCTGCCCCAGCCCAGCCCCAGCCCCAGTCCTGCCCCATCCCAGCCCCCATCCCCAGCCCTGCCCAAGCCCTGCCCCAGCCCAGCCCCAGCCCCAGCCCAGCCTCAGCCCTGTCCCCAGCCCCAGCCCCAGCCCAGCACCAACGCTGCTCCAGCCCCAGCCCCAGCCCCAGCCCGGCCTCAGCCCTGGCCCCAGCCCCAGCCCCAGTCCTGCCCAAACCTTGGTTCCAGCCCTGGCCCCAGCACAGCCCCAGCCCTACCCCTAACTCAGCCCTAACCCCAGCCCTGTCCGCAGCCCCAGCCCCAGCCCCAGCCTCAGCCACACGCTCGGCACCAGGCCAGCCCCAGCCCCAGCCCCAACCTTGGCCCCAGCACAGCCCCAGTTCCAGCCCTGCCCCAGCCCTGCCCCAGCCCCGGCCCCAGCCCCGGCCCCAGACTCGGCCCCAGCCGTGCAGAAGGCCCAACCCAGACCCCAGCCCAGCCCCACCCACGGCCCCAGCCCCGTCCCCAGCCCAGCCCTAGCCCAGCTCTGCACAGTCACAGCCTTAACCCAGCCCTGCCCTCAGCCCTAGCCCCAGCCCAGCCCCAGCCACAGCCCAGCCCCAGCCCTGTCCCGGCCCAGCCCCAGCCCCAGCCCCAGCCCCAGCCCACCCCAGCCACAGCCCAGCCCCAGCCCTGGACCCAGCCCCAGCCCCAGCCCTGGACCTAGCCCTACCCCAGCCCTGTCCCTGGCCCCAGCCCAGCCCTGGACCCAGCCCTGTTCCAGCCCCCGCCCTGCCCCAGCCCCAGCCCTGCACCCAACCCAGCCCCAGCCTGGCCCCAGCCCTGCCCTAGCTCTGGCCCCAGCCCTGTCCCCAGCCCCGGCCCCTGCCCCAGCCCCAGACCTGCCCCGGCCGAGCCCCAGACCCAGCCCAGCCCCTGCCCTGGACCCAGCCCCAGCCCAGCCCCAGCCCCAGCCCTGCCCTAGCTCTGGCCCCAGCCCTGTCCCCAGCCCCGGCCCCTACCCCAGCCCCAGACCTAGCCCAGACCTGCCCTCAGCCACAGCCCAGCCCCAGCCCTGCCCCGGCCCAGCCCCAGCCCCAGCCCAGCCCAGCCCTGCCCTCAGCCCTGTCCCCAGCCCTTCCCCACCCCCAGCCCTAGCCCAGCCCTGGACCCAGCCCTAGCCCCAGCCCAGCCCCAGCCACAGCCCAGCCCCAGCCCTGGACCCAGCCCCAGCTCAGCCCCAACCCCAGCCCTGCCCCAGCCCAGACCCAGCCACAGCCCCAGACCCAGCCCTGCCCCAGCCCAGCCCCAGCCACAACCCAGCCCCAGACCTGGACCCAGACCCAGCTCAGCCCCAGCCCTAGCCCTGCCCCAGCCCCAGACCTAGCCCAGCCCTGCCCTCAGCCCTGGCCCAGCCCCCAGCCCAGCCTTACCCACGGCCCTAGCCTCAGCCCCAGCCACAGCCCAGCTCCATCCCTGCCCCAGCCCAGCCCCAGCCCCAGCCCAGCACAGCCCCAGCCCCAGCCCCAGTCCTGCCCCATCCCAGCCCCCATCCCCATCCCCAGCCCCAGCCCTGACCCAGGTCTGGCCCCAGCCCTGTCCCCAGCCAAGGCCCCTACCCCAGCCCCAGCCCTGCCCCAGCCCAGCCCCAGCCCCAGCCCAACCCAGCCCTGCCCTCAGCCCCAGCCACAGCCCAGCCCCAGTCCTGCCCCAGCCCTGCCCTCAGCCCAGCCCCAGCCCTTCCCCAGCCCCAGCCCTAGCCCAGCCCTGCCCTCAGCCCTAGCCCCAGCCCAGCCCCAGCCACAGCCCAGCCCCAGCCCTGCCCCGGCCCAGCCCCAGCCCCAGCCCTAGCCCCAGCCCTGCCCCAGCCCTGCCCTGAGCCCCAGCCCCAGCCCACCCCAGCCACAGCCCAGTCCCAGCCCTGGACCCAGCCCCAGCCCCAGCCCTGGAACCAGCCCTACCCCAGCCCTGTCCCCGGCCCCAGCCCAGCCCTGGACCCAGCCCTGTTCAAGGCCCCGCCCTGCCTCAGCCCCAGCCCTGCACCCAACCTAGCCACAGCCCGGCCCTAGCACTGCCCCAGCTCTGGCCCCAGCCCTGGCCCCAGCCCCGGCCCCTACCCCAGCCCCAGACCTAGCCCAGACCTGCCCTCAGCCACAGACCAGCCCCAGCCCTGCCCCGGCCCAGCTCCAGCCGCAGCCCAGCCCAGCCCTGCCCTCAGCCCCAGCCACAGCCCAGCCCCAGCCCTGCCCCAGCCCTGCCCTCAGCCCAGCCCCAGCCCTTCCCCAGCCCCAGCCCTAGCCCAGCCCTGCCCTCAGCCCTAGCCCCAGCCCACCCCAGCCACAGCCCAGTCCCATCCCTGCACCCAACCCAGCCCCAGCCCGGCCCCAGCCCTGCCTCAGCTCTGGCCCCAGCCCTGTCCCCAGCCCCGGCCCCTGCCCCAGCCCCAGCCCTGCCCCGGCCCAGCCCCAGACCCAGCCCAGCCCCTGCCCTGGACCCAGCCCCAGCCCAGCTACAGACCAGCCCCAGCCCTGCGCCGGCCCAGCCCCAGCCCCAGCCCAGCCCATGCCCTGGACCCAGCCCCAGCCCTAACCAAGCCCCACCCCAGCCCCAGCCACCGCCCAGCCCCAGCCCTGCCCCCAGCCCAGCCCCATCCCCACCCTGGACCCAGCCCCAGCCCAGCCCCAGCCACAGCCCAGCCCCAGCCCTGGACCCAGATCCATCCCCATCCCCAGCCCCAGCCTCGTCCCAGCCCCAGCCCAGCAATCGACTTGGTTCCCGCCCCAGCCCCAGCCCTGCCCCCAGACCAGCCCCAGGCCAAGGCCCAGCCTCCAGCCCAATCCTGCTTCAGCACCGGCCCCAAGCCAGCCCCAGCCCCGGCCCCAACCTCAGTCCCAGCCCAGCCCCAACCCCGGCCCGAGCCACAGCCCAGCCCCAGCCCCATTCCTGCCCACAGCCCTGCCCCAGCCTTGAGCCCAGCCCTCTCCAGCCCCACTCTCGGCCCCAGCCCAGCCCCAGCCCCAGACCTGCCCCAGCCCAGCCCCAGCCACCGCCCAGCCCCAGCCCTGGACCCAGCCCCAGCCCCAGCCCTGGACCCACCCCAGCCCCAGCCCCAGCCCTGCCCCAGCCCAGCCCCAGCACCAGCCCCAGCCTAGCCCCTGCCCTGGACCCAGCCCCAGCCCAGCGCCAGTCCCAGCCCTGCCCCAGAACAGCCCCAGCCACCGCCCAGCCCCAGCCCTGCCCCCAGCCCAGCCCCATCCCCACCCTGGACCCAGCGCCAGCACCACCCCAG
>NW_027142735.1:5000-12500 GCF_026170545.1 Melanerpes formicivorus
TAGCATACGAGTGGCCAGTCACCGCCGCTGGCTTTTCCCTTAGATGCCGTGCCCCCGCGGGCTGCGGCTTTGGCCATGGGGGGGAACCCCCGTGAAGAGGGTCCAGTGCTGGGAACTCTCTCTGCCCCTTACCGGGCTCTCTCTCGCCGTGCCTGGACGGGCTTGCTTTCCATTCTTGGTGGGACCGACGCCGGCACCACGTCTCCCCGGCTTTCTCTGCCCCCGTGCCCCACCGGGCAAACTTCGCTTCGGGGGTTCCACACTTCGGCAGTGGCCGGCGCCAGCCACTCGTCAACTTTTTTTCTTTTCCCCGCTTTCGTTGCCGAGCCCGGGCTGGGCTCCGGCTCACGGACGAGCGAAACCCATCCAACACCGCTGAGGGTGCGCCAGCGGCCGCTCCAAACCGCCGCGCCTTTGTTCGGCCCCGCGGGTCCCCTCTCTGACCCGGGCGAAAGCCACCGAGAAGCCAGACGGACCCCTGCCCAGCCGCCTGGCGGGTGGCTTGGAGCAGCCGCTCGGCAGCGCTGCCCTGGGAGTGCTCGGCGTCACTCGTTCCCTCATATACGGAACTGGAGGGCCGTCAGCTCCGCGAGCGCACAACCAGCCGACCTCCGCCCAGCGGCAGGTCACAGAAATCACGCCGGCTTGTACGATGACGTAGGCGGAGGCAGAGCGCAACAGCGACCCCTTGGCGACAAGCGTGATCTCCGCGGAGAGCACGTCTACTCGCCGAGGGAGAGCACGTCTACTCGCCCAGGGAGAGCACGTCTACTCGCCCAGGGAGAGCACGTCTACTCGCCCAGGGAGAGCACGTCTACTCGCCCAGGGAGAGCACGTCTACTCGCCGAGGGAGAGCACGTCTACTCGCCGAGGGAGAGCACGTCTACTCGCCCAGGGAGAGCACGTCTACTCGCCCAGGGAGAGCACGTCTACTCGCCGAGGGAGAGCACGTCTACTCGCCGAGGGAGAGCACGTCTACTCGCCGAGGGAGAGCACGTCTACTCGCCGAGGGAGAGCACGTCTACTCGCCGAGGGAGAGCACGTCTACCTCCCGCCTGAGGGAGAGCACGGGGGGGGGGGACAAAGACAGGCGGCAGCAGCTTCGGTGAACGTCACCCGGGAGGCGACCGGGGCTGTCCCGGGGCAGTCCCGGGAAGCCGGCGTCCGACACAGGGAACCGTCAGCTGCCGGACCGGGGCGAATCCCCGCGGCCACGGCAGGGGTGGGGGCTCGAAGACAGCCGGCAGCCGCTTCGGTGAACGTCACCCGGGAGGAGACTGGGGCCCTCCCGGGACCGTCCCGGGAAGACGACGTTCGGCACGAGATCCCGGCCGCGGCCGGACCGGCTCGAAGCCTCGCGGTCCCGGCAGCAGCCGGAGCCGCTCGCCGCCTCGGGCTCCCGGCCCCCTACAGATCCGGCGACTCGTTCGCGGGCGGCGGGGGGAGGCAGTGGAGGGGGTGCGGGGAGAAGCGGCAGCGGAGGCGGAGGGGGGGGGGCTCGAAGACAGCCGGCAGCCGCTTCGGTGAACGTCACCCAGGAGGCGATCGGGGCCGTCCCGGGGCCGTCCCGGGATGCCGGCTTCCGGCACGGGGGTCCCGGCCGCGGCCGGACCGGCTCGTATCCCCGCGGCTCCGGCAGGGGGGGGGGGGGGCTCGAAGACAGCCGGCAGTCGCCTCGGTGAACGTCACCCGGCCGGCGACCGCGGCCGTTCCGGGGCCGTCCCGGGAAGCCTGCGACAGGCACGGGGTCCCAGCCGCGGCCGGACCGACTCGAAGCCCCGCGGCCCCGGCACGGGGGAGGCCCAAAGACTGGCGGCAGCCGCTTCGCTGAACGTCACCCGGCCGGCGACCGGGGCCGTCCCGGGGCCGTCCCGGGATGCCGGCATCCGGCACGGGGTCCCGGCCGCGGCCGGAGCGGCTCGAATCCCCGCGGTCCCGGCAGCAGCCGGAGCCGCTCGCCGTTCGGGCTCCCGGCACCCTACGGATCCGGCGACTCGTTCGCCGGCGGCGGGGGGAGGCAGTGAAGGAGGTGCGGGCAGAAGCGGCAGCGGAGGCGGAGGGGGGGGGGGGGCTCGAAGACAGCCGGCAGCCGCTTCGGAGAACGTCACCCGGCCGGCGACCGCGGCCGTTCCGGGGCCGTCCCGGGAAGCCTGCGACAGGCACGGGGTCCCGGCCTCGGCCGGACCCGCACTGGGTGCCGCCGCCTCGGGCTCTCGGGACGGTATGGATCCGCCGACTCGTTCGCCGGCGGCGGGGGGAGGCAGTGGAGGGGGGTGCGGGGAGAAGCGGCAGCGGAGGCGGAGGGGGGGGGGGGCTCGAAGACAGCCGGCAGCCGCTTCGGTGAACGTCACCCGGCCGGCGACCGGGGCCGTCCCGGGGCTGTCCGGGGATGCCGGCTTCCGGCACGGGGTCCCGGCCGCGGCCGGACCGGCTCGAATCCCCGCGGTCCCGGCAGCAGCCGGAGCCGCTCGCCGTTCGGGCTCCCGGCACCCTACAGATCCGGCGACTCGTTCGCGGGCGGCGGGGGGAGGCAGTGGAGGGGGTGCGGGCAGAAGCGGGCCGCGGAGGCGGAGGGGGGGGGGGGGCTCGAAGACAGCCGTCAGCCGCTTCGGTGAACGTCACCCGGGAGGCGACCGGGACCGGCCCGGGAAGCCATCGTCCGGCCCCGGATCCCGGCCGCGGCCGGACCGGCTCGAAGCCCCGCGGCCCCGGCACGGGGGAGGCCCAAAGACTGGCGGCAGCCGCTTCGCTGAACGTCACCCGGCCGGCGACCGGGGCCGTCCCGGGGCCGTCCCGGGATGCCGGCTTCCGGCACGGGGTCCCGGCCGCGGCCGGAGCGGCTCGAAGCCCCGCGGTCCCGGCAGCAGCCGGAGCCGCTCGCCGTTCGGGCTCCTGGCACCCTACGGATCCGGCGACTCGTTCGCCGGCGGCGGGGGGAGGCAGTGGAGGGGGTGCGGGCAGAAGCGGCAGCGGAGGCGGAGGGGGGGGGGGCTCGAAGACAGCCGGCAGCCGCTTCGGTGAACGTCACCCGGCCGGCGACCGGGGCCGTTCCGGGGCCGTCCCGGGAAGCCTGCGACAGGCACGGGGTCCCGGCCTCGGCCGGACCCGCACTGGGTGCCGCCGCCTCGGGCTCTCGGGACGGTATGGATCCGCCGACTCGTTCGCCGGCAGCGGGGGGAGGCAGTGGAGGGGGGTGCGGGGAGAAGCGGCAGCGGAGGCGGAGGCGGGGGGGGGCTCGAAGACAGCCGGCAGCCGCTTCGGTGAACGTCACCCGGGAGGCGACCGGGACCGGCCCGGGAAGCCATCGTCCGGCCCGGGATCCCGGCCGCGGCCGGACCGGGTCGAATCCCCGCGGCCCCGGCACGGGGGAGGCCCAAAGACTGGCGGCAGCCGCTTCGCTGAACGTCACCCGGCCGGCGACCGGGGCCGTCCCGGGGCCGTCCCGGGATGCCGGCTTCCGGCACGGGGTCCCGGGCGCGGCCGGAGCGGCTCGAAGCCCCGCGGTCCCGGCAGCAGCCGGAGCCGCTCGCCGTTCGGGCTCCCGGCACCCTACGGATCCGGCGACTCGTTCGCCGGCGGCGGGGGGAGGCAGTGGAGGCGGTGCGGGGAGAAGCGGCAGCGGAGGCGGAGGGGGGGGCGGGGGGGGACGATAGTGGCGGGGGGCGGGGGGTGCTCGAAGGCAGCCGGCAGCCGGTTCGGTGAACATTCGCCGGGGCGGGGGGGCGACCTGTCCGTGCCCGGGGCAGCCCCGGGAAGCCGGCAGCCAGCACGGGGTCCCGGCAGCACCTGTTCCCTGCCCTGGGACTTGCCGTGCCCGGCGGCCGGTTGCCGGGTGGGGGGAGCGATGAGAGGCGGGGCGCAGCGGCCGGGGCAGCGCCGGGCGGCAGCGGGGGGCTGGGCGGGTGGGGTAGGCGTCGAGCGGCAAGCCCTCGGCTGCAGCGAATGTTCGGCGGTGCGGGGGGGGGGGGGGGACGGGACGACACGTTGGGGGCGCCGAGTCCGAGCCACCCCCGGCCCCAGGGGCGGCCGGAGGGGGAGGCCGGTGCCTGGCCCTGGGAGCTGCTGGGCGCCGGATGGCCGAGGGTGCGTCAGAAGCCGCCCGAGCGGTCGAGCAGGTCCTCCAGAAAGGCCTAGGGTGGCTTCGAGGGCCCCGGGAGCAGTCGAGGGAGGCCTCCAGGCAGGTCTGGAGTGGATGGGAGGCCTTCCAAAGCAGACAAGGGAGGCTGCCAGCAGGGCCTAGGCTGGCACTGCAGCCTGTAAATGGTTGGGGGGGGGGCCTCTGGTGCGGCCTGGAGTCTCTGGGTGGCGTCCAGAGAGGTGCAAAAGATCCTCTGGTGCGGCCTGTGGTGGCTGAGAAGCCTGCAGAGCGTGCGGGGGAGGCTTCTGGTGCGGCCTGGGGTGGGTCGGAAGCCTGCAGAGCGTGCGGGAGAGGCTTCCGGTGCGGCCTGGGGTGGCTGAGAAGCCTGCAGAGCGTGCGGGGGAGGCTTCTGTTGGGGCCTGGGGTGGCTGAGAAGCCTAGAGAGCGTGCGGGGGGAGGCTTCTGGTGCGGCCTGGGGTGGCTGAGAAGCCTGCAGAGCGTGCGGGAGAGGCTTCTGCTGCGGCCTGGGGTGGCTGAGAAGCCTGCAGAGCGTGCGGGAGAGGCTTCTGCTGCGGCCTGGGGTGGCTGAGAAGCCTGCAGAGCGTGCGGGAGAGGCTTCTGCTGCGGCCTGGGGTGGCTGAGAAGCCTGCAGAGCGTGCGGGGGAGGCTTCTGGTGCGGCCTGGGGTGGCTGAGAAGCCTGCAGAGCGTGCGGGAGAGGCTTCTGCTGCGGCCTGGGGTGGCTGAGAAGCCTACAGAGCGTGCGGGGGAGGCTTCTGGTGTGGCCTGGGGTGGCTGAGAAGCCTGCAGAGCGTGCGGGAGAGGCTTCTGCTGCGGCCTGGGGTGGCTGAGAAGCCTGCAGAGCGTGCGGGGGAGGCTTCTGCTGCGGCCTGGGGTGGCTGAGAAGCCTGCAGAGCGTGCGGGAGAGGCTTCTGCTGCGGCCTGGGGTGGCTGAGAAGCCTGCAGAGCGTGCGGGAGAGGCTTCTGGTGCGGCCTGGGGTGGCTGAGAAGCCTGCAGAGCGTGCGGGAGAGGCTTCTGCTGCGGCCTGGGGTGGCTGAGAAGCCTGCAGAGCGTGCGGGAGAGGCTTCTGGTGCGGCCTGGGGTGGCTGAGAAGCCTGCAGGGCGTGCGGGAGAGGCTTCTGCTGCGGCCTGGGGTGGGTCGGAAGCCTGCAGAGCGTGCGGGGGAGGCTTCTGGTGCGGCCTGGGGTGGCTGAGAAGCCTGCAGAGCGTGCGGGGGAGGCTTCTGCTGTGGCCTGGGGTGGCTGAGAAGCCTGCAGAGCGTGCGGGGGAGGCTTCTGGTGCGGCCTGGGGTGGCTGAGAAGCCTGCAGAGCGTGCGGGAGAGGCTTCTGCTGCGGCCTGGGGTGGCTGAGAAGCCTGCAGAGCGTGCGGGAGAGGCTTCTGGTGCGGCCTGGGGTGGCTGAGAAGCCTGCAGAGCGTGCGGGAGAGGCTTCTGCTGCGGCCTGGGGTGGCTGAGAAGCCTGCAGAGCGTGCGGGAGAGGCTTCTGGTGCGGCCTGGGGTGGCTGAGAAGCCTGCAGAGCGTGCGGGAGAGGCTTCTGGTGCGGCCTGGGGTGGCTGAGAAGCCTGCAGAGCGTGGGGGGGAGGCTTCTGCTGCGGCGTGGGGTGGCTGAGAAGCCTGCAGGGCGTGCGGGAGAGGCTTCTGCTGCGGCCTGGGGTGGCTGAGAAGCCTGCAGAGCGTGCGGGAGAGGCTTCTGGTGCGGCCTGGGGTGGGTCGGAAGCCTGCAGAGCGTGCGGGGGAGGCTTCTGCTGCGGCCTGGGGTCTCTGGGTGGCCTCTAGAGAGGTGCAAAAGACCCTCTGGGTTGGGCTGGGGTGGCTCTTGGACCCCTGCCACACAGTGGAGAGCGGCCTCCGGCCCGCCACCTGTGTCCCTGTGTGCCTGAGTGCCTGTGTCCCTGTGTCCCTGTGTCCCTGAGTGCCTGAGTGCCTGTGTCCCTGTGTCCCTGTGTCCCTGTGTCCCTGAGTGCCTGAGTGCCTGAGTGCCTGTGTCCCTGTGTCCCTGTGTCCCTGTGTCCCTGAGTGCCTGAGTGCCTGTGTCCCTGTGTCCTTGTGTCCCTGTGTCCCTGTGTCCCTGTGTGCCTGAGTGCCTGTGTCCCTGTGTCCCTGTCTGTGTACCTGTGTGCGAGAGTGTCCGGCACGCCACCCAGCGGCGGCGGGCAAGCAGGTAGGCGGGTGGGCGGGCCGGCGAGGGCCAGTGTGAGTTTGGGGGGGTGGGAGGGGAGGCGGCAGCTGGAAGCGTCAGAGGAGGGGGCGTGGCTCCGGCTGGCCCCGGGAGCAGGTTCCCGGGACCGGGACCGGCTGGACCCGGCGGGTGGTTGATCCCGGGGCGGGGGGCAGAGGCGGCGGGAAGCGGCAGCTGCGTGTGCGGCGGGGGGGGTGGAGGGCGAACCGCGGCGGGAAGCGGATGCTTCAGAGCAGGTTACGGGGGCGGGGACGGACGACACCACCTGTCCCCGCCCCGGGACGGGCTGGACCCGGCGCCCTGGACCCGGCGCCGTGTACCCGCCGCCGCCCCCCGCCGCCGCCCCCCTCCGCCACCCCGGGACCCCGACGTTTTTTGGCGCCCGCGCCTTTTTTTGCTCCCCGCCTGCCCGCGCTGCCCCGGGCCCTCCCCCGGGGCGGGGCGGGAGGGAGGGACGGACGGACGGGTAGCCGGGGATCTCCGAGCGCGCGCCACCAGACCGAGGCGGGTCCCGGCGGCGGCGGCGGCGGCGGCGGCGGCGGCGGCAGCAGCAGCAGCAAGCGACGGCGGGGGGGGCAGGCTAGGGAGAGAGGGGGAGCGGCATGCGGTAGGGCTGGGGGGTTTGTTTCGGGGGGGAGGGGTGGGGGGGGGTGGCAGCGGTCAGCGAGAGCGGGGAGAGGGGGAGCGGCATGCGGTAGGGCTGGGGTGTTTTTGGGGTGGGGGCGTTGGGGGGATTAGCGGGCGGGCGGGCAGCCCAGCCAAGCGGCAAGCCGGGGGGCGGGCGAGGGCGGCTTTAGGGCCGGAGGAGCGGAGCGCAACCTCCCCCGTGCAGGCTCCAGCGTGGAGAGCAGCAAGTTTTTGGGGACGGGGGACGACGGACGGGAGGGGCAGCGGCGAGAGGCTAGCTGCGGCAAGGGGCACCGGCACGGCCGCCCTAACAGCGCCGCCTCGGTCGCAGGGGTTAGAGAGCAGCCGGGCAGCCCGGGAGGGAAGCGGCAGCCCGCGTCGCGATCCCCCCTCCAGGGGACAATGTGGGAAGGGGAAGCCGCGGCGGCTTTGGCGGGGGGGTGCCCAGCTGCTAGCGGCTTCGGGGGGCAGTTAGCGGCGGCGGGGGGGGGGGGGAGATGGGTCGCGGCAGCGGCAAGAGATAACGGCGGGCGGGGGGGCTCCGTGCAAAGCGGGTAACGGGAGCCGGGGGGTGTGGGGAGCTGGGGGTGGCAGCA
>NW_027142735.1:30000-40000 GCF_026170545.1 Melanerpes formicivorus
GGCGGCTCGCTCGGCAGCGGGCGGGGGTACGGGCCACAAAGCCGCCCTTCTCAGGCTAGAGGTTTCATTTAGGGAGGAACCCTCGGGGACCCCACCCGGGCAGGTGAGGCCTCACGCGCGGCGCCGCTTTTAGCCCCTTTTAACTTTCGCGACGCCGCCGCCTCGCTCTCGGCTCGGCCAACCCCCGCCACACGCAGCTGCTCGCGGCCGGCACCCGCGGGTACCCGGAACCGAGGACGACACCGGCGCCTCACGCGTTTTAGGACACCTGAAAACTCACGGGGCCACGCAGCAGTCACAAAGCCGGTTGCGGTAGACCGGTCCCCGAACCCTGCCCCAGCGCCGGGGGGGAGGTGGAAAGGGGAGGATGCGGCAAGGCACGCGCCGGGCCGCTAACGCCACGGCTCCCCCCCGCTCGAGCCGCTCGGGGCTGGGGGAACGAGGACGACACCTCACACGCGACGGGAAGCGAAGTGGAAAGGAAGACCGCCCTTGCCCTGCCGGCCGGGGGCCCTTTCCGACGCGACCCGAAAGGCCTCATCGATCAACAAGGACAGAAGGAAAGGAAGCCAGCGGAGGCCCCACGGCCTCGCTCTTCTGGGACAGACACAGCCACGCGCACCCGCCACCGCCCTCGGGAGCAGCCAGCAGGCACGGGGCTCGGCGTGCGGGCAACACGCCGGAGGAGCAAACGGGGCGCCCTCCAGAGATGGGGGGGGGGGGGCAAGCTGCACCGGGCCGCACCGGCTCACAGGGCACCTCTGCCTCCCCGAAATGTGGGCTTGCATTTTCCCTCAAGCTGCACCGAGTTACATCTCCATCACGGGGCGCCCCTCTGGAGCCAGGAGGAAGCCGTGCTGGGGCACCGGCTTGCCCTCCTCCCCCCATGCCGGGCTCCATAGCATACGAGTGGCCAGTCACCGCCGCTGGCTTTTCCCTTAGATGCCGTGCCCCCGCGGGCTGCGGCTTTGGCCATGGGGGGGAACCCCCGTGAAGAGGGTCCAGTGCTGGGAACTCTCTCTGCCCCTTACCGGGCTCTCTCTCGCCGTGCCTGGACGGGCTTGCTTTCCATTCTTGGTGGGACCGACGCCAGCACCACGTCTCCCCGGCTTTCTCTGCCCCCGTGCCCCACCGGGCAAACTTCGCTTCGGGGGTTCCACACTTCGGCAGTGGCCGGCGCCAGCCACTCGTCAACTTTTTTTCTTTTCCCCGCTTTCGTTGCCGAGCCCGGGCTGGGCTCCGGCTCACGGACGAGCGAAACCCATCCAACACCGCTGAGGGTGCGCCAGCGGCCGCTCCAAACCGCCGCGCCTTTGTTCGGCCCCGCGGGTCCCCTCTCTGACCCGGGCGAAAGCCACCGAGAAGCCAGACGGACCCCTGCCCAGCCGCCTGGCGGGTGGCTTGGAGCAGCCGCTCGGCAGCGCTGCCCTGGGAGTGCTCGGCGTCACTCGTTCCCTCATATACGGAACTGGAGGGCCGTCAGCTCCGCGAGCGCACAACCAGCCGACCTCCGCCCAGCGGCAGGTCGCAGAAATCACGCCGGCTTGTACGATGACGTAGGCGGAGGCAGAGCGCAACAGCGACCCCTTGGCGACAAGCGCGATCTCCGCGGAGAGCACGTCTACTCGCCGAGGGAGAGCACGTCTACTCGCCGAGGGAGAGCACGTCTACTCGCCCAGGGAGAGCACGTCTACTCGCCCAGGGAGAGCACGTCTACTCGCCCAGGGAGAGCACGTCTACTCGCCCAGGGAGAGCACGTCTACTCGCCCAGGGAGAGCACGTCTACTCGCCGAGGGAGAGCACGTCTACTCGCCGAGGGAGAGCACGTCTACTCGCCCAGGGAGAGCACGTCTACTCGCCCAGGGAGAGCACGTCTACTCGCCGAGGGAGAGCACGTCTACTCGCCGAGGGAGAGCACGTCTACTCGCCGAGGGAGAGCACGTCTACTCGCCGAGGGAGAGCACGTCTACTCGCCGAGGGAGAGCACGTCTACCTCCCGCCTGAGGGAGAGCACGGGGGGGGGGGACAAAGACAGGCGGCAGCAGCTTCGGTGAACGTCACCCGGGAGGCGACCGGGGCTGTCCCGGGGCAGTCCCGGGAAGCCGGCGTCCGACACAGGGAACCGTCAGCTGCCGGACCGGGGCGAATCCCCGCGGCCACGGCAGGGGTGGGGGCTCGAAGACAGCCGGCAGCCGCTTCGGTGAACGTCACCCGGGAGGAGACTGGGGCCCTCCCGGGACCGTCCCGGGAAGACGACGTTCGGCACGAGATCCCGGCCGCGGCCGGACCGGCTCGAAGCCTCGCGGTCCCGGCAGCAGCCGGAGCCGCTCGCCGCCTCGGGCTCCCGGCCCCCTACAGATCCGGCGACTCGTTCGCGGGCGGCGGGGGGGAGGCAGTGGAGGGGGTGCGGGGAGAAGCGGCAGCGGAGGCGGAGGGGGGGGGGGCTCGAAGACAGCCGGCAGCCGCTTCGGTGAACGTCACCCAGGAGGCGATCGGGGCCGTCCCGGGGCCGTCCCGGGATGCCGGCTTCCGGCACGGGGGTCCCGGCCGCGGCCGGACCGGCTCGTATCCCCGCGGCTCCGGCAGGGGGGGGGGGGGCTCGAAGACAGCCGTCAGCCGCTTCGGTGAACGTCACCCGGGAGGCGACCGGGACCGGCCCGGGAAGCCATCGTCCGGCCCCGGATCCCGGCCGCGGCCGGACCGGCTCGAAGCCCCGCGGCCCCGGCACGGGGGAGGCCCAAAGACTGGCGGCAGCCGCTTCGCTGAACGTCACCCGGCCGGCGACCGGGGCCGTCCCGGGGCCGTCCCGGGATGCCGGCTTCCGGCACGGGGGTCCCGGCCGCGGCCGGAGCGGCTCGAATCCCCGCGGTCCCGGCAGCAGCCGGAGCCGCTCGCCGTTCGGGCTCCCGGCACCCTACGGATCCGCCGACTCGTTCGCCGGCGGCGGGGGGGAGGCAGTGGAGGGGGTGCGGGCAGAAGCGGCAGCGGAGGCGGAGGGGGGGGGGGGCTCGAAGACAGCCGGCAGCCGCTTCGGTGAACGTCACCCGGCCGGCGACCGGGGCCGTCCCGGGGCTGTCCGGGGATGCCGGCTTCCGGCACGGGGGTCCCGGCCGCGGCCGGACCGGCTCGAATCCCCGCGGTCCCGGCAGCAGCCGGAGCCGCTCGCCGTTCGGGCTCCCGGCACCCTACAGATCCGGCGACTCGTTCGCGGGCGGCGGGGGGGAGGCAGTGGAGGGGGTGCGGGCAGAAGCGGCCACGGAGGCGGAGGGGGGGGGGGGGCTCGAAGACAGCCGTCAGCCGCTTCGGTGAACGTCACCCGGGAGGCGACCGGGACCGGCCCGGGAAGCCATCGTCCGGCCCGGGATCCCGGCCGCGGCCGGACCGGCTCGAATCCCCGCGGCCCCGGCACGGGGGAGGCCCAAAGACTGGCGGCAGCCGCTTCGCTGAACGTCACCCGGCCGGCGACCGGGGCCGTCCCGGGGCCGTCCCGGGATGCCGGCTTCCGGCACGGGGTCCCGGCCGCGGCCGGAGCGGCTCGAATCCCCGCGGTCCCGGCAGCAGCCGGAGCCGCTCGCCGTTCGGGCTCCCGGCACCCTACAGATCCGGCGACTCGTTCGCGGGCGGCGGGGGGAGGCAGTGGAGGGGGGTGCGGGCAGAAGCGGCAGCGGAGGCGGAGGGGGGGGGGGGGCTCGAAGACAGCCGTCAGCCGCTTCGGTGAACGTCACCCGGGAGGCGACCGGGACCGGCCCGGGAAGCCATCGTCCGGCCCCGGATCCCGGCCGCGGCCGGACCGGCTCGAAGCCCCGCGGCCCCGGCACGGGGGAGGCCCAAAGACTGGCGGCAGCCGCTTCGCTGAACGTCACCCGGCCGGCGACCGGGGCCGTCCCGGGGCCGTCCCGGGATGCCGGCTTCCGGCACGGGGTCCCGGCCGCGGCCGGACCGGCTCGAATCCCCGCGGTCCCGGCAGCAGCCGGAGCCGCTCGCCGTTCGGGCTCCCGGCACCCTACAGATCCGGCGACTCGTTCGCGGGCGGCGGGGGGAGGCAGTGGAGGGGGTGCGGGCAGAAGCGGCAGCGGAGGCGGAGGGGGGGGGGGCTCGAAGACAGCCGGCAGCCGCTTCGGTGAACGTCACCCGGCCGGCGACCGGGGCCGTCCCGGGGCTGTCCGGGGATGCCGGCTTCCGGCACGGGGTCCCGGCCGCGGCCGGACCGGCTCGAATCCCCGCGGTCCCGGCAGCAGCCGGAGCCGCTCGCCGTTCGGGCTCCCGGCACCCTACAGATCCGGCGACTCGTTCGCGGGCGGCGGGGGGAGGCAGTGGAGGGGGTGCGGGCAGAAGCGGCAGCGGAGGCGGAGGGGGGGGGGGGGCTCGAAGACAGCCGTCAGCCGCTTCGGTGAACGTCACCCGGGAGGCGACCGGGACCGGCCCGGGAAGCCATCGTCCGGCCCGGGATCCCGGCCGCGGCCGGACCGGCTCGAATCCCCGCGGCCCCGGCACGGGGGAGGCCCAAAGACTGGCGGCAGCCGCTTCGCTGAACGTCACCCGGCCGGCGACCGGGGCCGTCCCGGGGCCGTCCCGGGATGCCGGCTTCCGGCACGGGGTCCCGGCCGCGGCCGGAGCGGCTCGAATCCCCGCGGTCCCGGCAGCAGCCGGAGCCGCTCGCCGTTCGGGCTCCCGGCACCCTACGGATCCGCCGACTCGTTCGCCGGCGGCGGGGGGGAGGCAGTGGAGGGGGTGCGGGCAGAAGCGGCAGCGGAGGCGGAGGGGGGGGGGGCTCGAAGACAGCCGGCAGCCGCTTCGCTGAACGTCACCCGGCCGGCGACCGGGGCCGTCCCGGGGCCGTCCCGGGATGCCGGCTTCCGGCACGGGGTCCCGGCCGCGGCCGGACCGGCTCGAATCCCCGCGGTCCCGGCAGCAGCCGGAGCCGCTCGCCGTTCGTGCTCCCGGCACCCTACAGATCCGGCGACTCGTTCGCGGGCGGCGGGGGGAGGCAGTGGAGGGGGTGCGGGCAGAAGCGGCCGCGGAGGCGGAGGGGGGGGGGGGGCTCGAAGACAGCCGTCAGCCGCTTCGGTGAACGTCACCCGGGAGGCGACCGGGACCGGCCCGGGAAGCCATCGTCCGGCCCCGGATCCCGGCCGCGGCCGGACCGGCTCGAAGCCCCGCGGTCCCGGCAGCAGCCGGAGCCGCTCGCCGTTCGGGCTCCCGGCACCCTACGGATCCGGCGACTCGTTCGCTGGCGGCGGGGGGAGGCAGTGGAGGCGGTGCGGGGAGAAGCGGCAGCGGAGGCGGAGGGGGGGCGGGGGGGGACGATAGTGGCGGGGGGCGGGGGGTGCTCGAAGGCAGCCGGCAGCCGGTTCGGTGAACATTCGCCGGGGCGGGGGGGCGACCTGTCCGTGCCCGGGGCAGCCCCGGGAAGCCGGCAGCCAGCACGGGGTCCCGGCAGCACCTGTTCCCTGCCCTGGGACTTGCCGTGCCCGGCGGCCGGTTGCCGGGTGGGGGGAGCGAGGAGAGGCGGGGGCGCAGCGGCCGGGGCAGCGCCGGGCCGCAGCGGGGGGCTGGGCGGGTGGGGTAGGCGTCGAGCGGCAAGCCCTCGGCTGCAGCGAATGTTCGGCGGTGCGGGGCGGGGGGGGGACGGGACGACACGTTGGGGGCGCCGAGTCCGAGCCACCCCCGGCCCCAGGGGCGGCCGGAGGGGGAGGCCGGTGCCTGGCCCTGGGAGCTGCTGGGCGCCGGATGGCCGAGGGTGCGTCAGAAGCCGCCCGAGCGGTCGAGCAGGTCCTCCAGAAAGGCCTAGGGTGGCTTCGAGGGCCCCGGGAGCAGTCGAGGGAGGCCTCCAGGCAGGTCTGGAGTGGATGGGAGGCCTTCCAAAGCAGACAAGGGAGGCTGCCAGCGGGGCCTAGGCTGGCACTGCAGCCTGTAAATGGTTGGGGGGGGGGGCCTCTGGTGCGGCCTGGAGTCTCTGGGTGGCGTCCAGAGAGGTGCAAAAGATCCTCTGGTGCGGCCTGTGGTGGCGGAGAAGCCTGCAGAGCGTGCGGGGGAGGCTTCTGGTGCGGCCTGGGGTGGGTCGGAAGCCTGCAGAGCGTGCGGGAGAGGCTTCTGGTGCGGCCTGGGGTGGCTGAGAAGCCTGCAGAGCGTGCGGGAGAGGCTTCTGCTGCGGCCTGGGGTGGCTGAGAAGCCTGCAGAGCGTGCGGGGAGAGGCTTCTGCTGCGGCCTGGGGTGGCTGAGAAGCCTGCAGAGCGTGCGGGAGAGGCTTCTGCTGCGGCCTGGGGTGGCTGAGAAGCCTGCAGAGCGTGCGGGGGAGGCTTCTGTTGGGGCCTGGGGTGGGTCAGAAGCCTACAGAGCGTGCGGGGGAGGCTTCTGGTGCGGCCTGGGGTGGGTCGGAGGCCTGCAGAGCGTGCGGGAGAGGCTTCTGTTGGGGCCTGGGGTGGCTGAGAAGCCTGCAGAGCGTGCGGGGGAGGCTTCTGCTGCGGCCTGGGGTGGCTGAGAAGCCTGCAGAGCGTGCGGGGGAGGCTTCTGCTGCGGCCTGGGGTGGCTGAGAAGCCTGCAGAGCGTGCGGGGGAGGCTTCTGGTGCGGCCTGGGGTGGCTGAGAAGCCTGCAGAGCGTGCGGGGGAGGCTTCTGCTGCGGCCTGGGGTGGGACGGAAGCCTGCAGAGCGTGCGGGAGAGGCTTCTGCTGCGGCCTGGGGTGGGTCGGAAGCCTGCAGAGCGTGCGGGAGAGGCTTCTGTTGGGGCCTGGGGTGGCTGAGAAGCCTGCAGAGCGTGCGGGAGAGGCTTCTGCTGCGGCCTGGGGTGGCTGAGAAGCCTGCAGAGCGTGCGGGGGAGGCTTCTGCTGCGGCCTGGGGTGGCTGAGAAGCCTGCAGAGCGTGCGGGGGAGGCTTCTGCTGCGGCCTGGGGTGGCTGAGAAGCCTGCAGAGCGTGCGGGGGAGGCTTCTGGTGCGGCCTGGGGTGGCTGAGAAGCCTGCAGAGCGTGCGGGGGAGGCTTCTGCTGCGGCCTGGGGTGGGACGGAAGCCTGCAGAGCGTGCGGGAGAGGCTTCTGCTGCGGCCTGGGGTGGGTCGGAAGCCTGCAGAGCGTGCGGGAGAGGCTTCTGTTGGGGCCTGGGGTGGCTGAGAAGCCTGCAGAGCGTGCGGGAGAGGCTTCTGCTGCGGCCTGGGGTGGCTGAGAAGCCTGCAGAGCGTGCGGGAGAGGCTTCTGGTGCGGCCTGGGGTGGCTGAGAAGCCTGCAGAGCGTGCGGGAGAGGCTTCTGGTGCGGCCTGGGGTGGCTGAGAAGCCTGCAGAGCGTGCGGGAGAGGCTTCTGCTGCGGCCTGGGGTGGCTGAGAAGCCTGCAGAGCGTGCGGGAGAGGCTTCTGCTGCGGCCTGGGGTGGCTGAGAAGCCTGCAGAGCGTGCGGGAGAGGCTTCTGCTGCGGCCTGGGGTGGCTGAGAAGCCTGCAGGGCGTGCGGGAGAGGCTTCTGCTGCGGCCTGGGGTGGGTGGGAAGCCTGCAGAGCGTGCGGGGGAGGCTTCTGGTGCGGCCTGGGGTGGCTGAGAAGCCTGCAGAGCGTGCGGGGGAGGCTTCTGGTGCGGCCTGGGGTGGCTGAGAAGCCTGCAGAGCGTGCGGGGGAGGCTTCTGGTGCGGCCTGGGGTGGCTGAGAAGCCTGAAGAGCGTGCGGGAGAGGCTTCTGGTGCGGCCTGGGGTGGCTGAGAAGCCTGCAGAGCGTGCGGGGGAGGCTTCTGGTGCGGCCTGGGGTGGCTGAGAAGCCTGCAGAGCGTGCGGGAGAGGCTTCTGCTGCGGCCTGGGGTGGCTGAGAAGCCTGCAGAGCGTGCGGGAGAGGCTTCTGCTGCGGCCTGGGGTGGGTCGGAAGCCTGCAGAGCTTGCGGGGGGAGGCTTCTGGTGCGGCCTGGGGTGGGTCGGAAGCCTGCAGAGCATGCGGGGGAGGCTTCTGCTGCGGCCTGGGGTCTCTGGGTGGCCTCTAGAGAGGTGCAAAAGACCCTCTGGGTTGGGCTGGGGTGGCTCTTGGACCCCTGCCACACAGTGGAGAGAGGCCTCCGGCCCGCCACCTGTGTCCCTGTGTGCCTGAGTGCCTGTGTCCCTGTGTCCCTGTGTCCCTGTGTCCCTGTGTCCCTGTGTCCCTGAGTGCCTGAGTGCCTGTGTCCCTGTGTCCCTGTGTCCCTGAGTGCCTGAGTGCCTGAGTGCCTGTGTCCCTGTGTCCTTGTGTCCCTGTGTCCCTGTGTCCCTGTGTGCCTGAGTGCCTGTGTCCCTGTGTCCCTGTCTGTGTACCTGTGTGCGAGAGTGTCCGGCACGCCACCCAGCGGCGGCGGGCAAGCAGGTAGGCGGGTGGGCGGGCCGGCGAGGGCCAGTGTGAGTTTGGGGGGTGGGAGGGGAGGCGGCAGCTGGAAGCGTCAGAGGAGGGGGCGTGGCTCCGGCTGGCCCCGGGAGCAGGTTCCCGGGACCGGGACCGGCTGGACCCGGCGGGTGGTTGATCCCGGGGCGGGGGGCAGAGGCGGCGGGGAAGCGGGCAGCTGCGTGTGCGGCGGGGGGGGTGGAGGGCGAACCGCGGCGGGAAGCGGATGCTTCAGAGCAGGTTACGGGGGCGGGGACGGACGACACCACCTGTCCCCGCCCCGGGACGGGCTGGACCCGGCGCCCTGGACCCGGCGCCGTGTACCCGCCGCCGCCCCCGCCGCCGCCCCCCTCCGCCACCCCGGGACCCCGACGTTTTTTGGCGCCCGCGCCTTTTTTTTGCTCCCCGCCTGCCCGCGCTGCCCCGGGCCCTCCCCCGGGGCGGGGCGGGAGGGAGGGACGGACGGACGGGTAGCCGGGGATCTCCGAGCGCGCGCCACCAGACCGAGGCGGGTCCCGGCGGCGGCGGCGGGCGGCGGGCGGCGGCGGCAGCAAGCGACGGCGGGGGGGGGCAGGCTAGGGAGAGAGGGGGAGCGGCATGCGGTAGGGCTGGGGGGTTTGTTTCGGGGGGGAGGGGTGGGGGGGGGTGGCAGCGGTCAGCGAGAGCGGGGAGAGGGGGAGCGGCATGCGGTAGGGCTGGGGTGTTTTTGGGGTGGGGGGCGTTGGGGGGATTAGCGGGCGGGCGGGCAGCCGAGCCAAGCGGCAAGCCGGGGGGGCGGGCGGAGGGCGGCTTTAGGGCCGGAGGAGCGGAGCGCAACCTCCCCCGTGCAGGCTCCAGCGTGGAGAGCAGCAAGTTTTTGGGGACGGGGGACGACGGACGGGAGGGGGCAGCGGCGAGAGGCTAGCTGCGGCAAGGGGCACCGGCACGGCCGCCCTAACAGCGCCGCCTCGGTCGCAGGGGTTAGAGAGCAGCCGGGCAGCCCGGGAGGGAAGCGGCAGCCCGCGAAGGGGGGAAGGGGGGGCTCCGCGCAAACCGCTAACGGGAGCCGGGGGGTGTGGGGAGCTGGGGGGTGGCAGCAGCGGCAAGAGGCAACGTCGGGAGGGGGGGCTCCGCGCAAACCGGTAACGGGGGCCGGGGGGTGTGGGGGGGGGCGGTGGCGGCCACGGCAAGAGGCAACGGCAGGCGGGGGGGCTCCGCGCAAACCGGCAGCGGGGGGGGGGGGCGGGGGGTAGCGGCAAGAGGCAACGGCGGGAAGGGGGGGCTCCGCGCAAACCGCTAACGGGAGCCGGGGGGTGTGGGGAGCTGGGGGTGGCAGCAGCGGCAAGAGGCAACGTCGGGAGGGGGGGCTCCGCGCAAACCGGTAACGGGGGGCCCGGGGGTGTGGAGGGGGCGGTGGTGGCCGCGGCGAGAGGCAACGGCAGGCGGGGGCGCTCCGCGCAAACCGGCAGCGGGGGGGGGGCGGGGGGTAACGGCAAGAGGCAACGGCGGGAAGGGGGGCCTCCGCGCAAACCGGCAGCGGGGGGGGGGCGGGGGGTAGCGGCAAGAGGCAACGGCGGGAAGGGGGGGCTCCGCGCAAACCGGCAGCGGGGGGGGGGCGGGGGGTAGCGGCAAGAGGCAACGGCGGGAAGGGGGGGCTCCGCGCAAACCGGCAGCGGGGGGGGGGCGGGGGTAGCGGCAAGAGGC
>NW_027142735.1:52500-62500 GCF_026170545.1 Melanerpes formicivorus
CGGGCTGCGGCTTTGGCCATGGGGGGGAACCCCCGTGAAGAGGGTCCAGTGCTGGGAACTCTCTCTGCCCCTTACCGGGCTCTCTCTCGCCGTGCCTGGACGGGCTTGCTTTCCATTCTTGGTGGGACCGACGCCGGCACCACGTCTCCCCGGCTTTCTCTGCCCCCGTGCCCCACCGGGCAAACTTCGCTTCGGGGGTTCCACACTTCGGCAGTGGCCGGCGCCAGCCACTCGTCAACTTTTTTTCTTTTCCCCGCTTTCGTTGCCGAGCCCGGGCTGGGCTCCGGCTCACGGACGAGCGAAACCCATCCAACACCGCTGAGGGTGCGCCAGCGGCCGCTCCAAACCGCCGCGCCTTTGTTCGGCCCCGCGGGTCCCCTCTCTGACCCGGGCGAAAGCCACCGAGAAGCCAGACGGACCCCTGCCCAGCCGCCTGGCGGGTGGCTTGGAGCAGCCGCTCGGCAGCGCTGCCCTGGGAGTGCTCGGCGTCGCTTGTTCCCTCATATACGGAACTGGAGGGCCGTCAGCTCCGCGAGCGCACAACCAGCCGACCTCCGCCCAGCGGCAGGTCGCAGAAATCACGCCGGCTTGTACGATGACGTAGGCGGAGGCAGAGCGCAACAGCGACCCCTTGGCGACAAGCGCGATCTCCGCGGAGAGCACGTCTACTCGCCGAGGGAGAGCACGTCTACTCGCCGAGGGAGAGCACGTCTACTCGCCGAGGGAGAGCACGTCTACTCGCCGAGGGAGAGCACGTCTACTCGCCGAGGGAGAGCACGTCTACTCGCCCAGGGAGAGCACGTCTACTCGCCCAGGGAGAGCACGTCTACTCGCCCAGGGAGAGCACGTCTACTCGCCCAGGGAGAGCACGTCTACTCGCCCAGGGAGAGCACGTCTACTCGCCCAGGGAGAGCACGTCTACTCGCCCAGGGAGAGCACGTCTACTCGCCCAGGGAGAGCACGTCTACTCGCCCAGGGAGAGCACGTCTACTCGCCGAGGGAGAGCACGTCTACCCGCCGAGGGAGAGCACGTCTACTCGCCGAGGGAGAGCACGTCTACCCGCCGAGGGAGAGCACGTCTACTCGCCGAGGGAGAGCACGTCTACTCGCCGAGGGAGAGCACGTCTACCTCCCGCCTGAGGGAGAGCACGGGGGGGGGGGGACAAAGACAGGCGGCAGCAGCTTCGGTGAACGTCACCCGGGAGGCGACCGGGGCTGTCCCGGGGCAGTCCCGGGAAGCCGGCGTCCGACACAGGGAACCGTCAGCTGCCGGACCGGGGCGAATCCCCGCGGCCACGGCAGGGGTGGGGGCTCGAAGACAGCCGGCAGCCGCTTCGGTGAACGTCACCCGGGAGGAGACTGGGGCCCTCCCGGGACCGTCCCGGGAAGACGACGTTCGGCACGAGATCCCGGCCGCGGCCGGACCGGCTCGAAGCCTCGCGGTCCCGGCAGCAGCCGGAGCCGCTCGCCGCCTCGGGCTCCCGGCCCCCTACAGATCCGGCGACTCGTTCGCGGGCGGCGGGGGGAGGCAGTGGAGGGGGTGCGGGGAGAAGCGGCAGCGGAGGCGGAGGGGGGGGGGGCTCGAAGACAGCCGGCAGCCGCTTCGGTGAACGTCACCCAGGAGGCGATCGGGGCCGTCCCGGGGCCGTCCCGGGATGCCGGCTTCCGGCACGGGGTCCCGGCCGCGGCCGGACCGGCTCGTATCCCCGCGGCTCCGGCAGGGGGGGGGGGGGCTCGAAGACACCCGGCAGTCGCCTCGGTGAACGTCACCCGGCCGGCGACCGCGGCCGTTCCGGGGCCGTCCCGGGAAGCCTGCGACAGGCACGGGGTCCCAGCCGCGGCCGGACCGACTCGAAGCCCCGCGGCCCCGGCACGGGGGAGGCCCAAAGACTGGCGGCAGCCGCTTCGCTGAACGTCACCCGGCCGGCGACCGGGGCCGTCCCGGGGCCGTCCCGGGATGCCGGCATCCGGCACGGGGTCCCGGCCGCGGCCGGAGCGGCTCGAAGCCCCGCGGTCCCGGCAGCAGCCGGAGCCGCTCGCCGTTCGGGCTCCCGGCACCCTACGGATCCGGCGACTCGTTCGCCGGCGGCGGGGGGAGGCAGTGAAGGAGGTGCGGGCAGAAGCGGCAGCGGAGGCGGAGGGGGGGGGGGGGCTCGAAGACAGCCGGCAGCCGCTTCGGAGAACGTCACCCGGCCGGCGACCGCGGCCGTTCCGGGGCCGTCCCGGGAAGCCTGCGACAGGCACGGGGTCCCGGCCTCGGCCGGACCCGCACTGGGTGCCGCCGCCTCGGGCTCTCGGGACGGTATGGATCCGCCGACTCGTTCGCCGGCGGCGGGGGGAGGCAGTGGAGGGGGTGCGGGCAGAAGCGGCAGCGGAGGCGAAGGGGGGGGGGGGCTCGAAGACAGCCGGCAGCCGCTTCGGTGAACGTCACCCAGGAGGCGACCGGGGCCGTCCCGGGGCCGTCCCGGGATGCCGGCTTCCGGCACGGGGTCCCGGCCGCGGCCGGAGCGGCTCGAATCCCCGCGGTCCCGGCAGCAGCCGGAGCCGCTCGCCGTTCGGGCTCCCGGCACCCTACGGATCCGGCGACTCGTTCGCGGGAGGCGGGGGGAGGCAGTGAAGGAGGTGCGGGCAGAAGCGGCAGCGGAGGCGGAGGGGGGGGGGGGGCTCGAAGACAGCCGTCAGCCGCTTCGGTGAACGTCACCCGGGAGGCGACCGGGACCGGCCCGGGAAGCCATCGTCCGGCCCCGGATCCCGGCCGCGGCCGGACCGGCTCGAAGCCCCGCGGCCCCGGCACGGGGGAGGCCCAAAGACTGGCGGCAGCCGCTTCGCTGAACGTCACCCGGCCGGCGACCGGGGCCGTCCCGGGGCCGTCCCGGGATGCCGGCTTCCGGCACGGGGTCCCGGGCGCGGCCGGAGCGGCTCGAATCCCCGCGGTCCCGGCAGCAGCCGGAGCCGCTCGCCGTTCGGGCTCCCGGCACCCTACGGATCCGGCGACTCGTTCGCCGGCGGCGGGGGGAGGCAGTGGAGGGGGTGCGGGCAGAAGCGGCAGCGGAGGCGGAGGGGGGGGGGGCTCGAAGACAGCCGGCAGCCGCTTCGCTGAACGTCACCCGGCCGGCGACCGGGGCCGTCCCGGGGCTGTCCGGGGATGCCGGCTTCCGGCACGGGGTCCCGGCCGCGGCCGGAGCGGCTCGAATCCCCGCGGTCCCGGCAGCAGCCGGAGCCGCTCGCCGTTCGGGCTCCCGGCACCCTACAGATCCGGCGACTCGTTCGCGGGCGGCGGGGGGAGGCAGTGGAGGGGGTGCGGGCAGAAGCGGCCGCGGAGGCGGAGGGGGGGGGGGGGCTCGAAGACAGCCGTCAGCCGCTTCGGTGAACGTCACCCGGGAGGCGACCGGGACCGGCCCGGGAAGCCATCGTCCGGCCCGGGATCCCGGCCGCGGCCGGACCGGCTCGAATCCCCGCGGCCCCGGCACGGGGGAGGCCCAAAGACTGGCGGCAGCCGCTTCGCTGAACGTCACCCGGCCGGCGACCGGGGCCGTCCCGGGGCCGTCCCGGGATGCCGGCTTCCGGCACGGGGTCCCGGCCGCGGCCGGAGCGGCTCGAATCCCCGCGGTCCCGGCAGCAGCCGGAGCCGCTCGCCGTTCGGGCTCCCGGCACCCTACGGATCCGGCGACTCGTTCGCCGGCGGCGGGGGGAGGCAGTGGAGGGGGTGCGGGCAGAAGCGGCAGCGGAGGCGGAGGCGGGGGGGGCTCGAAGACAGCCGGCAGCCGCTTCGGTGAACGTCACCCAGGAGGCGATCGGGGCCGTCCCGGGGCCGTCCGGGGATGCCGGCTTCCGGCACGGGGTCCCGGCCGCGGCCGGAGCGGCTCGAATCCCCGCGGTCCCGGCAGCAGCCGGAGCCGCTCGCCGTTCGGGCTCCCGGCACCCTACGGATCCGGCGACTCGTTCGCGGGCGGCGGGGGGAGGCAGTGAAGGAGGTGCGGGCAGAAGCGGCAGCGGAGGCGGAGGGGGGGGGGGGTGCTCGGAGACAGCCGGCAGCCGCTTCGGTGAACGTCACCCGGGAGGCGACCGGGACCGGCCCGGGAAGCCATCGTCCGGCCCCGGATCCCGGCCGCGGCCGGACCGGCTCGAATCCCCGCGGCCCCGGCACGGGGGAGGCCCAAAGACTGGCGGCAGCCGCTTCGGTGAACGTCACCCGGCCGGCGACCGGGGCCGTCCCGGGGCCGTCCCGGGATGCCGGCTTCCGGCACGGGGTCCCGGGCGCGGCCGGAGCGGCTCGAATCCCCGCGGTCCCGGCAGCAGCCGGAGCCGCTCGCCGTTCGGGCTCCCGGCACCCTACGGATCCGCCGACTCGTTCGCGGGCGGCGGGGGGAGGCAGTGGAGGGGGTGCGGGCAGAAGCGGCAGCGGAGGCGGAGGCGGGGGGGGGCTCGAAGACAGCCGGCAGCCGCTTCGGTGAACGTCACCCAGGAGGCGATCGGGGCCGTCCCGGGGCCGTCCCGGGATGCCGGCTTCCGGCACGGGGTCCCGGCCGCGGCCGGAGCGGCTCGAATCCCCGCGGTCCCGGCAGCAGCCGGAGCCGCTCGCCGTTCGGGCTCCCGGCACCCTACGGATCCGGCGACTCGTTCGCGGGCGGCGGGGGGAGGCAGTGAAGGAGGTGCGGGCAGAAGCGGCAGCGGAGGCGGAGGGGGGGGGGGGTGCTCGGAGACAGCCGGCAGCCGCTTCGGTGAACGTCACCCGGGAGGCGACCGGGACCGGCCCGGGAAGCCATCGTCCGGCCCCGGATCCCGGCCGCGGCCGGACCGGCTCGAATCCCCGCGGCCCCGGCACGGGGGAGGCCCAAAGACTGGCGGCAGCCGCTTCGGTGAACGTCACCCGGCCGGCGACCGGGGCCGTCCCGGGGCCGTCCCGGGATGCCGGCTTCCGGCACGGGGTCCCGGGCGCGGCCGGAGCGGCTCGAATCCCCGCGGTCCCGGCAGCAGCCGGAGCCGCTCGCCGTTCGGGCTCCCGGCACCCTACGGATCCGCCGACTCGTTCGCGGGCGGCGGGGGGAGGCAGTGAAGGAGGTGCGGGCAGAAGCGGCAGCGGAGGCGGAGGGGGGGGGGGCTCGAAGACAGCCGGCAGCCGCTTCGGTGAACGTCACCCGGCCGGCGACCGCGGCCGTTCCGGGGCCGTCCCGGGAAGCCTGCGACAGGCACGGGGTCCCGGCCTCGGCCGGACCCGCACTGGGTGCCGCCGCCTCGGGCTCTCGGGACGGTATGGATCCGCCGACTCGTTCGCCGGCAGCGGGGGGAGGCAGTGGAGGGGGTGCGGGGAGAAGCGGCAGCGGAGGCGGAGGCGGGGGGGGGCTCGAAGACAGCCGGCAGCCGCTTCGGTGAACGTCACCCGGGAGGCGACCGGGACCGGCCCGGGAAGCCATCGTCCGGCCCGGGATCCCGGCCGCGGCCGGACCGGCTCGAATCCCCGCGGCCCCGGCACGGGGGAGGCCCAAAGACTGGCGGCAGCCGCTTCGCTGAACGTCACCCGGCCGGCGACCGGGGCCGTCCCGGGGCCGTCCCGGGATGCCGGCTTCCGGCACGGGGTCCCGGCCGCGGCCGGAGCGGCTCGAAGCCCCGCGGTCCCGGCAGCAGCCGGAGCCGCTCGCCGTTCGGGCTCCCGGCACCCTACGGATCCGGCGACTCGTTCGCCGGCGGCGGGGGGAGGCAGTGGAGGCGGTGCGGGGAGAAGCGGCAGCGGAGGCGGAGGGGGGGCGGGGGGGACGATAGTGGCGGGGGGCGGGGGGTGCTCGAAGGCAGCCGGCAGCCGGTTCGGTGAACATTCGCCGGGGCGGGGGGGGCGACCTGTCCGTGCCCGGGGCAGCCCCGGGAAGCCGGCAGCCAGCACGGGGTCCCGGCAGCACCTGTTCCCTGCCCTGGGACTTGCCGTGCCCGGCGGCCGGTTGCCGGGTGGGGGGAGCGATGAGAGGCGGGGCGCAGCGGCCGGGGCAGCGCCGGGCCGCAGCGGGGGGCTGGGCGGGTGGGGTAGGCGTCGAGCGGCAAGCCCTCGGCTGCAGCGAATGTTCGGCGGTGCGGGGGGGGGGGGGGACGGGACGACACGTTGGGGGCGCCGAGTCCGAGCCACCCCCGGCCCCAGGGGCGGCCGGAGGGGGAGGCCGGTGCCTGGCCCTGGGAGCTGCTGGGCGCCGGATGGCCGAGGGTGCGTCAGAAGCCGCCCGAGCGGTCGAGCAGGTCCTCCAGAAAGGCCTAGGGTGGCTTCGAGGGCCCCGGGAGCAGTCGAGGGAGGCCTCCAGGCAGGTCTGGAGTGGATGGGAGGCCTTCCAAAGCAGACAAGGGAGGCTGCCAGCAGGGCCTAGGCTGGCACTGCAGCCTGTAAATGGTTGGGGGGGGGGGCCTCTGGTGCGGCCTGGAGTCTCTGGGTGGCGTCCAGAGAGGTGCAAAAGATCCTCTGGTGCGGCCTGTGGTGGCTGAGAAGCCTGCAGAGCGTGCGGGGGAGGCTTCTGGTGCGGCCTGGGGTGGGTCGGAAGCCTGCAGAGCGTGCGGGAGAGGCTTCCGGTGCGGCCTGGGGTGGCTGAGAAGCCTGCAGAGCGTGCGGGGGAGGCTTCTGTTGGGGCCTGGGGTGGCTGAGAAGCCTACAGAGCGTGCGGGAGAGGCTTCTGGTGCGGCCTGGGGTGGGTCGGAAGCCTGCAGAGCGTGCGGGAGAGGCTTCCGGTGCGGCCTGGGGTGGCTGAGAAGCCTGCAGAGCGTGCGGGGGAGGCTTCTGTTGGGGCCTGGGGTGGCTGAGAAGCCTGCAGAGCGTGCGGGGGAGGCTTCTGGTGCGGCCTGGGGTGGGTCGGAAGCCTGCAGAGCGTGCGGGAGAGGCTTCCGGTGCGGCCTGGGGTGGCTGAGAAGCCTGCAGAGCGTGCGGGGGAGCCTTCTGGTGCGGCCTGGGGTGGCTGAGAAGCCTGCAGAGCGTGCGGGAGAGGCTTCTGCTGCGGCCTGGGGTGGCTGAGAAGCCTGCAGAGCGTGCGGGAGAGGCTTCTGCTGCGGCCTGGGGTGGCTGAGAAGCCTGCAGAGCGTGCGGGAGAGGCTTCTGCTGCGGCCTGGGGTGGCTGAGAAGCCTGCAGAGCGTGCGGGAGAGGCTTCTGCTGCGGCCTGGGGTGGCTGAGAAGCCTGCAGAGCGTGCGGGAGAGGCTTCTGCTGCGGCCTGGGGTGGCTGAGAAGCCTGCAGAGCGTGCGGGAGAGGCTTCTGGTGCGGCCTGGGGTGGCTGAGAAGCCTGCAGAGCGTGCGGGGGAGGCTTCTGGTGCGGCCTGGGGTGGCTGAGAAGCCTGCAGAGCGTGCGGGAGAGGCTTCTGCTGCGGCCTGGGGTGGCTGAGAAGCCTACAGAGCGTGCGGGGGAGGCTTCTGGTGCGGCCTGGGGTGGCTGAGAAGCCTGCAGAGCGTGCGGGAGAGGCTTCTGCTGCGGCCTGGGGTGGCTGAGAAGCCTGCAGAGCGTGCGGGAGAGGCTTCTGGTGCGGCCTGGGGTGGCTGAGAAGCCTGCAGAGCGTGCGGGAGAGGCTTCTGCTGCGGCCTGGGGTGGCTGAGAAGCCTGCAGAGCGTGCGGGAGAGGCTTCTGCTGCGGCCTGGGGTGGCTGAGAAGCCTGCAGAGCGTGCGGGAGAGGCTTCTGGTGCGGCCTGGGGTGGCTGAGAAGCCTGCAGAGCGTGCGGGAGAGGCTTCTGGTGCGGCCTGGGGTGGCTGAGAAGCCTGCAGAGCGTGCGGGAGAGGCTTCTGCTGCGGCCTGGGGTGGCTGAGAAGCCTGCAGAGCGTGCGGGGGAGGCTTCTGGTGCAGCCTGGGGTGGCTGAGAAGCCTGCAGGGCGTGCGGGAGACGCTTCTGCTGCGGCCTGGGGTGGGTCGGAAGCCTGCAGAGCGTGCGGGAGAGGCTTCTGGTGCGGCCTGGGGTGGCTGAGAAGCCTGCAGAGCGTGCGGGGGAGGCTTCTGGTGCGGCCTGGGGTGGCTGAGAAGCCTGCAGAGCGTGCGGGAGAGGCTTCTTCTGCGGCCTGGGGTGGCTGAGAAGCCTGCAGAGCGTGCGGGAGAGGCTTCTGGTGCGGCCTGGGGTGGCTGAGAAGCCTGCAGAGCGTGCGGGAGAGGCTTCTGCTGCGGCCTGGGGTGGGTCGGAAGCCTGCAGAGCGTGCGGGAGAGGCTTCTGTTGGGGCCTGGGGTGGGTCGGAAGCCTGCAGAGCGTGCGGGAGAGGCTTCTGTTGGGGCCTGGGGTGGCTGAGAAGCCTGCAGAGCGTGCGGGAGAGGCTTCTGTTGGGGCCTGGGGTGGCTGAGAAGCCTGCAGAGCGTGCGGGGGAGGCTTCTGGTGCGGCCTGGGGTGGCTGAGAAGCCTGCAGAGCGTGCGGGGGAGGCTTCTGGTGCGGCCTGGGGTGGCTGAGAAGCCTGCAGAGCGTGCGGGGGAGGCTTCTGGTGCGGCCTGGGGTGGGACGGAAGCCTGCAGAGCGTGCGGGAGAGGCTTCTGCTGCGGCCTGGGGTGGGTCGGAAGCCTGCAGAGCGTGCGGGGGAGGCTTCTGCTGCGGCCTGGGGTGGCTGAGAAGCCTGCAGAGCGTGCGGGAGAGGCTTCTGCTGCGGCCTGGGGTGGCTGAGAAGCCTGCAGAGCGTGCGGGAGAGGCTTCTGGTGCGGCCTGGGGTGGCTGAGAAGCCTGCAGAGCGTGCGGGAGAGGCTTCTGCTGCGGCCTGGGGTGGCTGAGAAGCCTGCAGAGCGTGCGGGGGAGGCTTCTGGTGCGGCCTGGGGTGGCTGAGAAGCCTGCAGAGCGTGCGGGGGAGGCTTCTGGTGCGGCCTGGGGTGGCTGAGAAGCCTGCAGAGCGTGCGGGAGAGGCTTCTGCTGCGGCCTGGGGTGGCTGAGAAGCCTACAGAGCGTGCGGGGGAGGCTTCTGGTGCGGCCTGGGGTGGCTGAGAAGCCTGCAGAGCGTGCGGGAGAGGCTTCTGTTGGGGCCTGGGGTGGCTGAGAAGCCTGCAGAGCGTGCGGGAGAGGCTTCTGGTGCGGCCTGGGGTGGCTGAGAAGCCTGCAGAGCGTGCGGGGGAGGCTTCTGCTGCGGCCTGGGGTGGGTCGGAAGCCTGCAGAGCGTGCGGGAGAGGCTTCTGCTGCGGCCTGGGGTGGGTCGGAAGCCTGCAGAGCGTGCGGGGGAGGCTTCTGCTGCGGCCTGGGGTCTCTGGGTGGCCTCTAGAGAGGTGCAAAAGACCCTCTGGGTTGGGCTGGGGTGGCTCTTGGACCCCTGCCACACAGTGGAGAGCGGCCTCCGGCCCGCCACCTGTGTCCCTGTGTGCCTGAGTGCCTGTGTCCCTGTGTCCCTGTGTCCCTGAGTGCCTGAGTGCCTGTGTCCCTGTGTCCCTGTGTCCCTGTGTCCCTGAGTGCCTGTGTCCCTGTGTCCCTGTGTCCCTGTGTCCCTGTGTCCCTGAGTGCCTGAGTGCCTGAGTGCCTGTGTCCCTGTGTCCTTGTGTCCCTGTGTCCCTGTGTGCCTGAGTGCCTGTGTCCCTGTGTCCCTGTCTGTGTACCTGTGTGCGAGAGTGTCCGGCACGCCACCCAGCGGCGGCGGGCAAGCAGGTAGGCGGGTGGGCGGGCCGGCGAGGGCCAGTGTGAGTTTGGGGGGTGGGAGGGGAGGCGGCAGCTGGAAGCGTCAGAGGAGGGGGCGTGGCTCCGGCTGGCCCCGGGAGCAGGTTCCCGGGACCGGGACCGGCTGGACCCGGCGGGTGGTTGATCCCGGGGCGGGGGGCAGAGGCGGCGGGAAGCGGCAGCTGCGTGTGCGGCGGGGGGGTGGAGGGCGAACCGCGGCGGGAAGCGGATGCTTCAGAGCAGGTTACGGGGGCGGGGACGGACGACACCACCTGTCCCCGCCCCGGGACGGGCTGGACCCGGCGCCCTGGACCCGGCGCCGTGTACCCGCCGCCGCCCCCGCCGCCGCCCCCCTCCGCCACCCCGGGACCCCGACGTTTTTTGGCGCCCGCGCCTTTTTTTGCTCCCCGCCTGCCCGCGCTGCCCCGGGCCCTCCC
>NW_027142735.1:67500-70000 GCF_026170545.1 Melanerpes formicivorus
CAATTGTAAAGCTGTTATTAATTTTCTATAAGGGATGTTCTTGTAATTCACAAGCCAATTGTTACTGGTGGAATCATTTTCAAAGTTTGCAGTTCCTATGCCCTGGGACATCAATGCTGTCCATTTTGTGAACTCATTTTTCCTCCAATTGCAAGGTTTGGGAAAGATTTTCTTTGGGGCGGGTTTTTCCCATTCAGATAATTCCTCCCGTCCCCCATATTCAGTTACCATTATTGTCTGGGGGTTATATATTGCTGGTATTTTCTCTTTGTCTCCCCCTGCTGATATCCACAATTTTTCATAATCTTTATCAATATCATTATTTTTAACTACAGTTTTAACTGCTTCATCTGATGAATTTGCCAATCTGTGTAATCGTCTAGCTTGGATACTAGGGATTAACCCAGCCAATCGGGCTAAGCCTAAGCCTCCATCTTTAGTGCTGGAATACAAGATGCCATCACAGGTACAAACTGGGAGATGTAACCATTTTTTCACCCTATTTCGAATTGTTAAATCCATTTCTTCCAGATAGGTGGCTTTTACATTTGCCTGGTCTACTAAGTAGATCAATCTAGGCACTGTGTACACTTTTAACATGTCCAATTTTTGAAATGGTTTTAAAGGGGCTCTTTCGATGCGATTGAGCCAAACTTCTAATTTATTCTGCAATTCGGGCTTAACTATCCCCACCCAAGGGTCGATTTGCAAGCCAAGATATTTCTCTGACTGACCCGGGTGGATCATGTTTAAAGGGGTACCGCTGATAAGCCATGGAGGACAGTCATTGATGGTGTAAGAGTCCTTAGTTGGTTGAATAAAGAAACCATGGCACTTTTCCCCCTGCGTTTTTAATCCAGTTAAGTCACAAAATGCTTCTAGAATTTCAATATTTTTCTCCATTCCTGATTGGGACTTACTCAGCAGGACCAGGTCGTCTGCAAAAGCCAGAGCTGTTAATTTGCCATTCTCGTGTTGGAACCCCTCCCCACACTCTTCTAATTTACATAACAGAGGGTCAATGCACAGGTTAAAGAGGAGTGGTGACATGGGATCGCCCTGTTTCACACCAGTTTTGATTCCTATTGACTCAGACTCTCCTTCTTTAGTTTTGATTCTGGTGTGGATGTTTTGATAAAAGTCCTTAATTAATGCTATTATGTGGTCATCCAGGCCCTTTTGCTTTAGCACCGCCAGGATGTGGGTGTGGCTCACTGAATCAAAGGCTTTGGCCAAATCGACAAAGACAACCCCCAGGGGTTTCTTTTGTTTCTTTGCATTCCTAATTAATAGCTGTAATAGTTTTAAGTTCTCAGCACAGCCAGAAGATTGAATGAAGCCTCTCTGCCTGGGGTTAATGGGACACGCCTTTGCCAACCTCGCAGTTAAGATTCTTGAATAGAGTCTCAGGATGATGGAACCAATAGTAATTGGCCGCCAGTTATTAATATCATTTTGGCGTTCGGGCGCTGATGATTTAGGTATTAGGATTGTTCGGCATCCCCTTATTACATCTGGAATTTTGCCACTTAACAGCCAGAGATTAAATAGTTCTTTGATCTCCTCACAATTTGGATCCATTTTAAGCAGGGCCTTCAGGGTGATCCCATCAGGGCCTGGTGCCGATTTTTTATTCATGTCTTTGATATTCTTAAGGATCTCTTTCTCTGTAATCAATTCCTTAAAAGCCGAATTATCCGCCCGCCCCACAGACTGGAATGCTCCAAGTCCTTGAAATAAGTTCTGGGACTCCCACCTAGATCTGAAGGTGTTACTGACCTCTTCCAGGGGGATGGCACATTGCGCAGAGTCTTTTTCATCCAGAATCATATTAGCTAACTTCCCTCGATCTAAGCCGAAGAGGCGTTGGAATCGGAGAAATTCTCCACGCTTTCTGGCTCTTTTTCTCATCCATTCCTTTTGAGGTTTCTTCTGCTGAGGTTTACGTTGGCTCTTTTTTGGCGCTTTCTGTTCAATTGATTTCTCAAACAAATACAAATATTGGTCCTGAGCTACCTCATTGAGTAATTTTAATGAGTCTGTTTTGCCTTCAATTATTTGTTTATATGTATTTTTAAGGATGGGCAGCTTCCCTGATGTCAGCTTTTCATTAATAGTCTTTTTATAGTGGGCTAGCAGCTCCCTTTCACCAGAAGATGGAATCACAGTCCTCTCCTCTTTTAACCTGTTCTTGCTCTCTTGTGTTTTCTCTCTTTCTGGCACCACAGTTTCTCTTAATAGTCTTCTCTTTTCACTGATCTGTTTTGCTGTTTTAGTTGTTAATTTTTCAGCAATTAATTTGTTAATATTTTTCCTCCCTTCAAACTCTTGATTCAGTTTCTGTAATATTTCTGTTTCCTCTTGGGACCAGATTTTCTTGTGAGCACCTCTTTTAGAGGTCTCTTTGGGGCGAGATGCTTCAATTCTTTCTGCGTTTCTCAGGGCTGGGTGAGCTAATCTCTTATGTTGTCCCAAGCCAATTTTAGTTTTAAAACATTTT